>NC_086445.1:1054763598-1054900692 GCF_028390025.1 Pseudophryne corroboree
CTCTTGTGCCGAGTTTACAGTATTTGGTGGACTCTCAGCAGACAAGACGGGTGACTTAGAGGAACCTGAACCAATTTCTTTGGAACCATATCTTTTAATAATTGCATCACTGAATGCTGGGGGATCCTGAAGAATGGGATCTTCAGCTTTCATTAGGCTGGTCGCCCACTCAAAAGGCTCTCCTCTAAAAGAATAAATCAGATAAAGCACAAGGTTCTCTGAAGTGATGCCCAGAAATGGTCTAGACAACATAATAATGTAATAGTGTTTGTAAAGTGCCAAAAATTGGGCTAAGTCCCCATCAAAGATTATGGATGTTGAGATACCAGAGTCAGGATCTGTTTCCTTCCCATCTGACTGACTGGAGTGCTTTGCTAGGACCTGGTCACTATTGACCTTACTCGAGGCTGAGACTCTCTGAACCCCACCCGGGGCTGAGACTTTCTGAACCCCACCCGGGGCAGTGACTTTCTGAACCCCACCCGGGGCAGTGACTTTCTGAACCCCACCCGGGGCAGTGACTTTCTTAACCCCACCTGGGGCAGTGACTTTCTGAACCCCACCCGGGGCAGTAACTTCCTGAACCCCACCCGGGGCAGTGACTTCCGGGAACCCCGCTGGGGCAGTGGCCTCCGGGAACCCCGCTGGGGCAGTGGCCTCCGGGAACCCCGCTGGGGCAGTGGCCTCCGGGAACCCCGCTGTGGCAGTGGCCTCCGAGTACCCCGCTGGGGTAGTGGCCTCCGAGAACCCCGCTGGGGCCAGCACCTCGGATTCTTTTACTGGGACCGGGCCGTTGGCCTCCCTGACTGGGATCGGGCCATCGGCCTCCCTCTCTGAGTCGATAATTATCGAAAGTTCTCCCGGGACTATGAATTCCGGGACTTTTGCTGAAGCAATAACGTTCAGATCCTCCACTAATGCTATGCTTCTTAAGTTCTTTCCTGGGGAAGCGACTTCTAGACCCTTCTTTGGGGCTGCGTCTCTCGAGACCCCACTTGGGGATATTACTTCAAAGATCCCTTCTGGGGTTTTGCTTCTCGAGTTCCCTTCAAGAACTATGGTTTTAGAGACCCTTTCTAGGGTTGCGCTTTTCAAGTCCCTACCTGGGGTGACAGCTTCTGAGACCCCTTCCGGTATGGACACCTGAATTATAATATTTGATGTCCCTCTATAAGCTAGGGCATCGGGTACCGCTCCAGCACTCTGGGCATCGGGTACCGCTCCAGCACTCTGGGCATCGGGTACCGCTCCAGCACTCTGGGCATCGGGTACCGCTCCAGCACTCTGGGCATCGGGTACCGCTCCAGCACTCTGGGCATCGGGTACCGCTCCAAGAACCTGAGCATCGGGCACCACTCCAGGACCCTGGGCTACGGGCACCACTCCAGGACCCTGGGCTACGGGCACCACTCCAGGACCCTGGCCTAGGGCACCACTCCAGGACCCTGGGCTACGGGCACCACTCCAGGACCCTGGGCTACGGGCACCACTCCAGGAACCTGGGCATCGGGCACCACTCCAGGGGCTTGCAACTCCGCTTCCACAGGAACCTCAAGAGAGGAGAGAAACATTCTCTTTTGATTCCTGAATCTATAATGGGGCTCCCTTGCCCAAGGACCCCAATTATAGGACAGAGAGCTTTTTAGTGTGGGTTGTGTGACAAGTACCTCTGCCACAGTAGAGACAGGAGTAGGTCTTGTATCCTGACTCAACTTGGCCAGAGGGCAAGACTCGTCACCACACTTTGGCTTGCGCAACTCACAGGTCTGCAGATAGTGGCCTAAACCCCCACAATATAGGCACAAGTTTAAGTTTCTGCGACGCAGACGCTCCTCTTCTGAGAGCCTGGGCCGCAGAAAACTTTTAAACCTTTTCTCTTCAATTAAACCAGAGGATTCTCTTGTCACCATACTGTGAACAAGAGTCTCTTTAGAGATAGATGTACTCTCAACGACTTCTGGCAAGATGAGCAAGATTTTAGTCAGTAGGTTTTGCAGTTGCTTTAGGGATTGCTGCAAAACTTCTAGTCGCTCTGGTCTCAAAGCACTGAATACAGAGTTCAGGGCTGCGAGAGATGCCTGCAGGGCTTGCATAGTAGACATAGGAGGATTTAAAACTAGACAAGACAAGACAAGGCAAGACTAGACAAGGCAGGACTAGACAAGGCAAGACTAGACAAGGCAAGACTAGACAAGGGAAGACTAGACAAGGCAAGACTAGACAAGGCAGGACTAAATTTTAACTAAACAAAACAAGACTTTTTTTTTTTTTTAAACCGGACTGGATTCTAAACACCGGACTGGATTCTAAACACCGGACTGGATTCTGCACACTGAATTCTAGACAGGACTGGATTCTAAACACCGGATTGGATTCTGCACACTGTATTCTAGACAAGACTGGATTCTAAACACCGGATTGGATTCTGCACACTGAATTCTAGACAGGACTGGATTCTAGACTAGACACTGGACTGGGCCAAAAAAGAAAAAAAAGTTTTATTTCTTTTTTGTGGTATGGCTGGTGATAATGTTAGGTTCCTGGTGCTCAGAACAAGGGAGATGTTCATGAAGTGAGTCCAGAGCACCAGGACGTAACGCTGGGAAAGGGGAATGGAAAGGGAATAGCCCCTGGCGCCCTAACTCTGTTGTCTCACCCGTGCTATCGGAAATCCCTTGCGAGACTATGGTTTCTTGAGCCCTTGGCAGCCACGTTTGAAGGGCGGATTATGTCTGCCCAACTCCGGTGCCCCCCGGTCTTAATGAGAGACAAAGATAAATCCGAGGCAGAATGATAACAAGAGGACCTCTAACTAAGCAAATAGGCCAGGGGCTACAAGCTAACTAAAACCCTAAAGTATGTGCGGAGAAACCGCCAAAGGAAAAGAACAACAAAGGAAATGCTGATCACACGCCGACACAATACCTTTGTGTACCGGCGGTGACAGCATAAGCAGAACCCTCTGCAAAACACCAGGGACAGAAACAATAATAGAATACAGCGGCCTAGGCCAACGGACGCGGGAGAGCCGCTACTCACGGAACCGGTACGAATACTGGCAAACGGACAGGAACTTCTAATGCCGCCGACACCGACTCTCAGAACTGGAGGACAGGCAGAATCCCAAACGACAGACCGGTGGACACCAGGAAGCCAGAAGACTTGACCAGGGACAGGCAAAGCCACTGGACCTCAGGGCAGGAACGCCTTACAGCAGGACACGGGATCAGACACAGGAATCGACACAGGGACTGACACAGGAATCAACACAGGGACTGACAGGAACCAGCTCACACTTCAAGCAGACTGCAAACCAAGGAATATCACCAGCATCTGTGAATTGCAGTCAGCCAGCATATAACAGAGAGGCCTAATTAATAATCCCATGCAGCTGCCCTGTTGCATGATTCCAAACTGACAAGATGCAATTAGCAGCCAGGTGAGGCTGAACACATGGGAACAAGCTGCAATTACACAGACTCACCAGCGGCAGCAGACAAGAGTATTCTAAAACAGAGCAACAGGAAATCCTGGCATGCAAGACAACTTTATAAACATAAAATAGGAATGAACCACTACCTGTGGTTCATAACAGTATCCCCTCCTTAAGGGTGAGCTCCGAGCACCCCATGACACCCACGGGGAACATAAACAGAAGTATAACATGAAATACAGAACAAAACTGCAAAACAGGAATGAGCCACAGCCGTGGCTCATAACAGATAGTGAGAGGGAGAGGGGGGCAGTGATCGCGCTGAGCCCAAAAAAAAGTGGGTCCCAGGGACCCCTCACTTTTGAAAATTGGGGTCCTACCGGTCTTTTTCTGGGTCCCATCGGAATGAAGGTTCTTTTAAACTTAATCTTGTTTGGACACTACAAAAGTGTTGCAAGCTGGGGTGATGGGGGTGACAATGCTGCTGGGCTGTGTAGCATGCAGGACACCCTGCACCAAAGGTGTAACTAGACATTTTGGTGCCCTTAGGCAGGAAGTGAATTGGTGTCCAACCTCCCAGACCGCAAAGCAGAGGGAATGCGCGCCGAAGGCGCGCCACAAAATTTTAGGGGCGTGGCTTCGTGGGGAAGGGGCGTGACCACATAATAGTGCCAATTCACATTACACCACACAGTAGTGCCGTTTATACACATTGCACCAGGTAGAACCTCCTATGCACACTGCGCCAGGTAGAGCACTTTATACATATTGCGCCAGGTACAGCACGTTATACACTTTGCACTAGGTACAGCACGTTATACACTTTGCACCAGGTACAGCACGCTATACACAAGGCACCAGGTACAGCACGTTATACACTTTGCACCAGGTACAGCACGTTATACACTTTGCACCAGGTACAGCACGTTATACACTTTGCACCAGGTACAGCACGTTATACACATTGCGCCAGTTAGAGCGCGTTATACACATTGCGCCAGGCAGAGCGCGTTATACACATTGCGCCAGGCAGAGCGCGTTATACACACTGCGCCAGGCAGAGCGCGTTATACACAATGCGCCCGGTAGAGCGCATTATACACAATGCGCCTGGTAAAGCACGTTATACACAATGCGCCCAGTAAAGCACGTTATACACAATGCGCCCAGTAAAGCACGTTATACACAATGCGCCCAGTAAAGCACGTTATACACAATGCGCCCGGTAGAGCATGTTATACACACTGCACCAGGTAAGAGCACTGAGGCACACTGCACCATGTAAGAGCACTGAGGCACACTGCACCAGGTAAGAGCACTGAGGCACACTGCACCAGGTAAGAGCACTGAGGCACACTGCACCAGGTAAGAGCACTGAGGCACACTGCACCAGGTAAGAAAGCTGAGGCACCCTGTACCAGGTAAGAGCACTGAGGCACACTGCAGTAATCACCGCCGTCGTCGTCCTACTCCTCCTCCTCCTCCCCTCCCCCCCCCCCCCCCCAATTGGGCAAAACCATGCTGCACTGCATGTGGGGCAGATGTAACATGTGCAGAAAGAATTAGATTTGGGTGGGTTATTTTGTTTCTGTGCAGTGTAAATACTGGCTGCTTTATGTTTACACTGCAATTTAGATTTCAGTTTGAACACACCCCACCCAACTCTAACTCTCTCTGCACATGTTACATCTGCCCCACCTGCACTGCACATGGTTTTGCCCAATAGTGTACTTTTGTTGTTTGCTAGCAACTCTGAATAACCCCCTAAGTTTATAATATTTATTTACCTGGACTTTTGTGTTATACTGCTCAGCAAGTACACTTTATGATAACAGAAATTAAGACTCGTAGTCACACTAAAGTACAGTGCTAACGACCAACATACACAACACACTTTCAGACAACTAGCCCATCAATATGGTCTTTGGTGGTATATGGTATCCTGTGATGTGACTCCGCCTCTAAAGGTAAATCACTTAGGTAAAAAAACAACAAAGCAGTTAGTAGAGGCTGGTATATAAATGTGTGAAGGTGGGTGGTCCCTCCAGTGGATGACTGAAACACCTGGTTAGTATTGATGCAGAATGTACAATCCAGATCTCCCCCTTTTCAAAGTCCCTTATTAGAGTAATTTGACTTATGTACTGCAATCCAAATTACAGCGTTTATTTATACATAATGTTTGCATAGAATTATGTCAAAATGGAAAAAATAATGGAAAAAAGTTACAAATGAATATATTAAATTAATAGTTGTTTCATAGATATATAAAGTCAAAGCTAGTCCTAACAGCCATTGATTTTGTGTTAAATGCAAGCAAGAACTACACAGAATGCAACAATTATTTCCACTGACTTGATTTAGAACAGTGTTTCTGAAATCCTCACACAACCCAACAGCTCATGTTTTCAGGATTTCTTTAATTGTGCACAGGTAACGTAAGCCGTTTCTGTCTGCAAGTTTTGAAAGACCAATAATATTAAATGCAACTAGTTAGTTTGCTGCAGTTTACGCGCTCTGAACAGTCAGCGCGGCCATTCATTCCTATGGAGAGAGTGTACCCGAGTTACCTCTCATTTGCAACAAGGGCTCCTGGAGGGGATGCTACATTGACCGATAAGGACAAGAACGGACTGAGGGTTTTGTCAGGGTGCATCCAATTAATAAAATAATAAATTTGTGTACTGAGAGATGCTTGGCGTAAGTGACCCGTCAGGTTCTGTGCAGTTCTGCTAACAGGGGGTGTCCTCCTCCTCCTCCTCCTCCCCCCCCCCCCGGGTCGTAGCAGACACAGGGACACAGACAAGGAAAGCGACACACTTGCAGGCCGGGATCGGCGTCCTCCGTGATCTAGTGGGTAAAGCTGGGCAAAGTGCCTGGGGCTTCCCGCGCTGCCGCTCTTGCCTTTGATGTGTTCTCTCAAAGCAAGAGCGGTAGCGCAGCCACTGCCTCAGACGGCACCGCGGGAAGCCCCAGGCACTTTGCCCAGCTTTACCCACTAAATCACGGACTCCGATCCCTGCACATAATTACCAGAGTCCCTGTGGCAACCCCCGTCCCCCATCCGCACTATAAACTTACGGACACCGAGTCACCCTTCCTCTGCAAGCAGCCTGGCGCCAAAGAGGAGGGGAAACTGGCTCCACCTCCTCTTTATATCATTCAGCACGGGGCCTGCATGCCAGTTAAACAAATCCCCCTTACAGATTGGCGGAATGAGGAGCGCGTCCCCGGGGACCCGCCCATTTTGTAAACTTGAGTCCCATGTCTTAAAAAACGGGTAAAAAACGCGCTATAGCGCGTTTTTGCGATCACTGGGGGGGGTTCAGATGGAGAGGCAGAGGGGGATAGTGAGAGGGAGAGGGGGCTTCAGAAGGAGAGACAGAGGGGGATAGTGAGAGGGGGTTCAGATGGAGAAGCAGAGGGGGATAGTGAGACGGAGAGGGGGGTTCAGAAGGAGAGGCAGAGGGGGATAGTAAATGAGGAGAGGGGGGTTCAGAAGGAGAGGCAGAGGGGGATAGTAAGTGAAAGGGAGAGGGGGGTTCAGAAGGAGAGGCAGAGGGGGATAGTAAATGAGAGGGAGAGGGGGGTTCAGAAGGAGAGGCAGAAGGAGATTGGAAGTGAGAGGTAGAGGGGGGTTCAGAAGGAGAGGCAGAGGGGGATAGTAAGTGAGAGGGAGAGGGGGGTTCAGATGGAGAGGCAGAGGGGGTTTGTAAGTGAGCGGGAGATGTGGTTTCTGAAGGCGAGGCAGGCGGGGTTTGTAGCGGGGATTCAGAGGGTGCCCTTGCTTGCCTCCTGATGTTAGCCAGATGGCGTCTCTGCCTCCTGCGTTGTCGTTGTGCCTGGCCTAAACAAGGTTGAAGTAAATTATACCAATTAACCTATGAATTTGGGACATTTGCAACCACAAAATACAAAATCTATAATGTTATGTGTTTTTGGTGTAGACAGATGGAGGCATTTTGTGAATTTTTTTTTAACGATGGGATTATTGGGCAAAGCAACAAATCTGATTGTAGAATTTAAATTGTAGAATGTGATAGTGGATTGAGAAGTTGAATCGTATTGGTTGCTATGGGCAACATCCCATCTAAAAGAAAAATCACAACTTTGTAACAAACATAAGGTCTGCTGACATTTTGCTATACAGAGATCCCACAAACACATACACACATTAACACACCAGCACAAACTCACTGCCACCCAAATACACACTAGCAAACACACTCACAGACAAACACACTAACAAACTCAGATGCTAATATGACTCTAACATGCATGTTTACTTCTGCGTGTGTACGTATGCGTGTCTACTTACGCCTGCGTATATCCGCTCGAATACGCCTCAGCAAATCCGGCTGCCGCCTACGGATACAGATCGATACAGACTTCCCTACCATTGGAACTCCATATGTAGCACAAGGTAAATAATTTGTAATTTGTGTTCAAAATGTATTGGTTTCATTGTTTATAAAAATAAAAACGAGTTTTATGGTAAGAACTTACCTTTGTTAAAACTCTTTCTGCGAGGTACACTGGGCTCCACAAGGATTGGACAGTGGTGGTGGTGGGGGAGTAGAGTAGGATCTTGATCCGAGGCACCAACAGGCTCAAAGCATTGACTGTTCCCAGAATGCACAGCGCCGCCTCCTCTATAACCCCGCCTCCCAGCACAGGAGCTCAGTTTTTAGTTAACCAGCCCAATGCAGTAGCAGGACAGGAGACAACAGTTAGTAGCCACATACACCACACTCTCACGACAGGAGAAGTGTCAGTGGCTAATGCCATACCAACCCAAAGAAGCTAAGTGCGTCAGGGTGGGGGCCTTGTGGAGACCAGTGTACCTCGCAGAAAGAGATTTAACAAGGGTAAGTTCTTACCATAAAACTCGTTTTCTGCTGAGGGGTACACTGGGCTCCACAAGGATTGGACAATGGGGATGTCCTAAAGCAGTTCCTTATGGGAGGGGACGCACTGTAGCGGGCACAAGAACCCGGTGTCCAAAGGAAGCATCCTGGGAAGCGGCAGTATCGAAGGCATAGAACCTTATGAACGTGTTCACAGAGGACCACGTAGCCGCCTTGCACAATTGTTCAAGGGTCGCACCACGTTGGGCCTCCCAAGAAGGTCCAACAGACCTAGTAGAATGGGCCTTAATGTGATCAGGAGCAGAGAGACCAGCCTTCGCATAAGCATGTGCAATCACCATTCTAATACATCTGGCCAGAGTTTGCTTATGAGCAGGCCAGCCACGTTTGTGAAATCCAAACAAAACAAAGAGAGAATCAGAATTTCGGATAGAAGCAGTTCTCTTCACATAGATACGGAGAGCCCGTACCACATCCAAAGACCGCTCTTTGGGAGACAAATCAGGAGAGACAAAGGCCGGAACCACAATCTCCTGATTAAGGTGAAACGAAGAAACCACCTTAGGTAAATATCCGGGATGAATCCTAAGAACCGCCCGATCACAGTGAAAAATCAGATATGGGGAACTACAAGACAAGGCACCCAGATCCGACACTCTTCTAGCAGAGGCAATAGCCAGCAAGAACACCACCTTAAGGGGGAGCCACTTAAGGTCAGCTGAACCAAGGGGTTCAAACCGAGGCTCCTGCAACGCCTCCAAAACCACCGACAAGTCCCAAGGAGCCACAGGCGGGACATAGGGAGGTTGGATACGCAACACACCCTGAGTGAAAGTATGAACATCAGGCAAAGTCACAATTTTTCTCTGAAACCACACCGACAAGGCAGAAATATGAACCTTTAGGGAGGCCAGACGTAGGCCCAACTCTAGGCCTTGCTGCAGAAAAGCCAAAAGCTTGGCTGTACTAAACTTGGAAGCGTCATAATTGTTAGATGCGCACCAAACAAAGTAGGAATGCCAGACCCTATGGTAAATCCGAGCAGAAGCTGGTCTCTGGGCCCGCAACATAATTTTAATGACCCCTTCAGAAAAACCCTTAGCCCTCAAGATGGAAGCTTCAAGAGCCATGCCGTCAAAGACAGCCGGACTAGGTCCTGGTAGACACAGGGGCCCTGAACGAGGAGGTCTGGGCGTTGTGGAAGTAGAAGTGGATGCTCTGACGATAGGCCCTGCAGGTCTGAGAACCAGTGCCGTCTGGGCCACGCTGGAGCTATGAGAAGCAGATTTCCTTTTTCTTGCTTGAACTTCCGAATTACCCTGGGCAGGAGTGACACCGGAGGGAACACATACGGCAGCCGAAACTTCCACGGCACCGCCAGCGCATCCACGAATGCTGCTTGAGGATCCCTTGTCCTTGCTCTGAAGACCGGAACCTTGTGATTGTGTCGAGACACCATCAGATCCACGTCTGGAAGACCCCACTTTTCCACGAGGAGTTGAAACACTTCTGGATGGAGGCCCCACTAGCCGGCATGCACGTCCTGACGACTGAGAAAGTCCGCTTCCCAATTCAGGACTCCCGGAATGAATATGGCCGGTAGATGGCGTTCCGCCCAACGTAGAATCCGTGAGACTTCCTTCATTGCCTTGATGATTTATGTAAGCCACTGTGGTGGCATTGTCCGACTGTACTTGAACAGGACGGTTCTGAATTAAATGCTGGGCCAGGTTCAACGCATTGAAGACCGCCCGCAATTCCAGAATGTTGATCGAGAGGAGAGATTCCTCCTTGGTTCACAGACCCTGAAGGGAGTGTTGCTCCAGCACCGCGCCCCAACCTCTTAGACTGGCATCTGTCGTCAACAGGACCCAGTTGGATATCCAGAAGGGACGACCCCTGCACAATTGTTGGTCCCGGAGCCACCAGTATAGCGACAGACGGACCTCCAGAGTCAAGAAGACCATTTGAGATCTGATCCGATAAGGCAGGCCATCCCACTTGGCTAGAATCAGCCTCTGGAGGGGGCGAGAATGGAATTGAGCATACTCCACCATATCGAATGCTGATATCATTAGGCCCAGAACCTGCATTGCCGAATGTATCGACACTTGCGGACGAGAAAGGAAGCAACGAATCCTGTCCTAAAGCTTCAGGACTTTCTTCTGAGATAAGAACAACCTCTGGTTGTGAGTGTCAAACAACGCTCCCAGTTGCACCATGCTCTGAGCAAGGACCAGGGAGGATTTCTTCCAGTTGATGAGCCACCCATGGGCTTGTAGAAACCAGACCGTCATATCCAGATGACGCAGGAGAAGATCTGGGGAATTTGCCAGGATTAACAAGTCGTCCAGATACGGCAGTATCCTGACCCCTTGACGGCGGAGTACCACCGTCAGCACCGCCATAACTTTGGTGAAGACTCATGGAGCTGTTGTAAAACCAAAAGGTAGCACCCGAAACTGGTAATGTAGGTTGCCAATAGCGAACCTCAGGTATTGTTGATGTGACACTGCTATAGGAATATGCAGGTAAGCATCCTGTATGTCCAGGGAGACCATGTAGTCCCCAGGTTCCAAGGCCAGAACTATAGAGCGAAGGGTTTCCATCCGGAACTTGGAAACCTTCACAAACCTGTTCAATGCCTTGAAGTTGAGAATGGGCCGGGAGGACCCATTCGGTTTCGGGACTAGAAATAGTGGAGAATAGTACCCCCGGCCCCTCTGAGCAAGAGGCACCTGTACGACGACTCCTGTATCCAGGAGGGTCTGTACCACCGAGTGTAGAGTTTTTCCCTTTGTCTGGTCCAAAGGGACATCTGTCTGGCAAAATCGATGAGGGGGTCTGTATTTGAAGGCTATGGCGTAACCTCAAGTGACGACTTCCTGTACCCAGGCATCTGAAGTGGTCTTCAACCATTCCTGGGTATACCCTAGAAGCCGGCCCCCCACCCTGGGATCCGCCAGGGGGAGGCCCGCCCCATCATGCGGCAGGCTTATCGGTCTTGGCAGCTGGCTGACGGGCAGCCCAGGCTCTTTTGGGCTTCGGTTTACCAGGTTTGGAAGTGCGGGCCTGCTTATGGTACGCCTGACCTTTTGCTTTACCTGAAGGACGAAAGGGGCGAAAGGACTTACCTTTAGCCTTCGACACAGAAGGAGCGGTATTAGGCAGACAGGCAGTTTTGGCAGTAGCCAAGTCAGCCGCAATCTTATTCAAGTCCTCCCCAAACAGAATATCTCCCTTGAAAGGGAGTACCTCCAGGGTTTTTCTAGAGTCCAGATCCACAGACCAGGATCTCAGCCACAATATCCGGCAAGCCAGGACTGACGTAGTAGAGGCCTTGGCTGCTAGGATACCGGCATCAGAAGTCGCCTCTTTAATATATCGAGAAGCTGTGACAATATATGACAAGCATTGTCTAGCATGGTCAGAAGAGATTTCAGCTTCAAACTCCAAGGCTCATGCTTCAATAGCCTTTGCAGCCCATGTAGCTGCAATAGTGGGACTTTGTGCAGCACCCGTGAGGGTGTAAATCGCTTTCAGACAACCCTCCACACGTTTATCCGTAGGCTCTTTTAGAGACGTGACGGTAGTGACAGGTAGAGCTGAGGAAACCACCATCCTAGCCACATGTGAGTCCACTGGAGGAGGCGTTTGCCAATTTTTAGACAGCTCTGGCGCGAGGGGATAGCGAGCCAGCATCTTCTTTTGAGGCACAAACTTCGTACCCGGGTTTTCCCAGGGTTCCTGACGTATATCCACTAGGTAGTCAGTGTGAGGTAAAACTTGTTTAACCACCTTCTGACGCTTGAACCTATCTGGTTTCTTAGGAGGGACGGATGGCTCGGGATCATCTGTAATCTGCAGAATTACCTTAATAGCCTCCAAAAGATCAGGAACATCCACATGTGAACTACCCTCCCCATCAGCCGTAACTGAGTCAGAACCTGTGGGGTCAGTATATGTGCACTGAACAGAGGGGCTGCTCCAAGCAGCCCTGAGAAAAGCTTTTTATGAGGTAAAAGTGAAGACTTCAAGGGCAGCAGCGGTGGTAAATGTCTTGTGACATTCACTGCTGCAGCTCCAGCTCTCCCCAGCGGCACTGTACACTCCCGAGCCCTGGTTGCCGGGTACCTACAGCGGAGGCTCCGGTTTTCTTCATGTTAGACACACACGGCTGGGGCTCTCCAGAATCACGTGGCCGCGCTTCGGGAGGTTATAAGTGGGTCCTGCTTGCGGGACCCGGTCTTTATCGCGATCCAGTGCGGTCAGTGGGAGGCGGGCCGCGCGCGCTGGCGGTGGACACTGTGGCAGAATAGGCGATCCCACTAGATCACCAGGGCATGGGCGCAGGTCAGGTTTTCTCTCTAAACCAATTCTTATATCGCCCACAGTACCCGGTGGTTTTGCCAGCAGAGGGGATAAGTCTTAGACCTGAACCCCCAGCCCCAGGGTGCCATTTTCTGCAAATATTCCCGCCCTGGAGCTGAATATCTGTCTTTTCCTCACTCCCTGGCAGTGTCTGCGGCACCATTATCCCTCAGCTCACTGTTCCTGGGACTGCTTGGGCAAATCCTCCTATGTAAAGCCGCCTGGTTGTCAGTGCTGTGACTTTACATGACACTTAAGTATTCTACCTGCCTATTAGTCAGTGTTAGTAAGAAAGAGTGCACTTAGTCAGGGTTTATAGTGCAATTACCCTGTGATATACATCCAGTTCTTACTGTGTACTGTTATATCTATTGACTATATAGCTGTGTAAGCTAGTCCAGTGCAGTATTATTGTCAGTAATAACCTCTGCATTGTAGACTGTGACTATTTGTGTGTGCATTTGATAGCTGAGTGGTGTCCATCTCGTGTCTTTCACTCAACCTGCTATCCATATATTCTATAACCTGAGGGGGCTGTTATGCACACCAGTGCCAGCAGGAATGTACTGGTGTCTGAACGGTGAGGGATGCAAAACAAATGAACTCACAGACAGACTGGGGAATATGACATTACATACACAGAAAGTGATAGGGTAACAAAATAAACACAAAGTGAACAGAGAAGCCCAAAGGCTAAGAAACTGGGTGTCTCCCTATTATTAGGAATGCTCAGATGGAAAGAAGCGAGATGTAGTGATTTAATACGTAGAGAACCCGAAATGCTGTTGCTAAGGGCTCAAGCAAAACCCTAAAGGGTTACCAACGGGTGTGGCAGTAAACTCCTTGGTCAGAGATGGAATAATAGACACAAGGAGAGTCTCCACAATCCTAGTCCTCACTTGCGGTGCACTGGTTCAGCTTACTGCCACTAAACTGACACCTGAACACCTTGCACAGTGAGAAAGGATTTTGGCAGGCAAGTCTGAGGAATACAGCCGCAAACTTGCTAGGTTCACAGAGTAGCAAAAGAACCCAAGCAGGTTAAACGACTGACTCCAGTCTTACTGCTAGGTCTGGATTGGCAGAGTGTAATACCAAATCCCAAGGCCTATTTGCAGTAAGCAACACACAAATACACAGTTTACACAGTACTAGCTAGCTTTCAGGAACTGACTAACCAACAAAGATTCAGCAGCATCTGTCTAACCTGAGAACATGGTTTATATAGCAGGTGCTGTCCACGCCCCACTCAGACCTCACAGACTGTGAGCACAAAAACCAGCACCGGATCCCCTGCCGTGCACAGAGCCTGTAACCACTGCACAGCAAAAGACCCGAACCGGAGTATCAGCTACGCTCAGGTTACTCCGCTAGCACTTGTCTCCCGCTTGCCATGACGACGTGGCAGCACAGAGCAGGAGACCCTAACAGTACCCCCCCTCTGACGAGGGGTCAAAGAACCCCTACCACCGGGTTTATCGGGGAACTGCGAGAAGAAAGAGCGTAACAGTCTGGGGGCATGAAGATCACAACTGCGCACCCACGACCGCTCCTCCGGGCCATACCCCTTCCGGTGCACCAAAAATGACAGCCGACCCCAACCATCTTGGAGTCAAGAATCCTTTCAACAACAAACTCCCTCTGGCCACGTATCAGAAGAGGGGAAGGTCTTCCACTGGAAGAAGGATTACTAATCGCCCGTTTTAAAAGGGAACAATGAAATGTTTTATTGATACCCAAAGAACGGGGTAGATCTAACTGAAATGCCACCGGATTGATAACCCTAGTGATCTTATAAGGACCGATGAACCGGGGACCTAACTTATGAGATGGCTGTCTCAACTTCAAATTCTTGGTAGACAACCAGACGAAGTCTCCTAATTTGAAGCTGCAGGGTCTTTTCCGCTTATCAAAAACCCTTTTGGTCACTAATGACACAGACACAAGGGCTTTCTTCACTTTCCTCCAAATACCTCTAAGGACCGAAACCACAGAGGAACCACCAGGCGTGGAGTCCAGGGGGTCAAAAGAATTGGCCTTAGGATGATGCCCATACACACAAAGGAAGGGAGAGATCCCTGTAGCAGAGTGAGCCGCGTTGTTATAGGCAAACTCCGCCATGGACAGATGAGCCACCCAGTCAGTCTGACACTTGGAGACATAACACCTGAGGAACTGCTCCAAGGACTGGTTCACCCTTTCAGTCTGCCCATTAGACTGCGGATGGTAGCCTGACGACAAGCTGACAGAAATCTGGAGATCGGAACAAAATGCCCTCCAGAATTTGGCCACAAACTGGGATCCGCGGTCAGAGACCACATCAAGTGGCAACCCGTGGAGGCGCACAACATGCAGCATAAATAATTCAGACAGGCGTCTGGCCGATGGCAGCCCAACCAATGGAACGAAGTGCGCCATCTTCGAAAACCTGTCAACGACAACCCAGATGGCTGTCATCCCCGAGGATTTGGGCAAGTCCACCACAAAATCCATTGAAATGTGGGTCCATGGCTTAGATGGAATAGAGAGTGGATGTAATGGGCCAACAGAAACCCCTCTAGGAGTCTTATTTCGGGCACAGATGTCACATGCCCGAACCCACTGATCCACATCCCTAGCCACCGAGGGCCACCACACCGCCCTAGATAGCAACTCCCGAGTTCTGGCAATACCCGGGTGACCTGCCGACTTCTTGGCATGGAATTCCAGGAACACTCGCTGTCTTAACCTAGGAGGCACAAACAAAAGACCTACCGGAAGGTCTGGAGGAGCCTGCTCCTGTGCTCTAAGGACTAATGACAAGAGGTCCTGGGTAATGCCCACTTTAATACATGATGGGGACACAATGGGCAATGGCTCCTCGGTGGTCTCCTGGATTGGAGCAAAACTCAGCGAGAGCGCATCAGCCTTGATGTTTTTTGACCCAGGGCGATATGTTATCAAAAAATTAAAGCAAGCAAAAAACAAAGCCCATCGTGCCTGCCTGGCATTGAGGCGCTTCGCTGACTCTAAATATGCCAAATTCTTATGGTCGGTGAGAATTGAGACCACAAACTTAGCCCCCTCAAGCCAGTGTCTCCACTCCTCGAGTGCATCCTTAATAGCCAACAATTCCCGGTTACCCACGTCATAATTCATCTCTGCAGGCAAAAATTTATGGGAAAAGTAAGCACAGGGATGAAGGCGATTATCAGACACCCCCATCTGAGAGAGCACTGCCCCAATACCCATCTCAGAGGCATCCACCTCCACCACAAAAGGACGCTCTGGATCTGGGTGTCGCAGCACCTTGGCCGAGACAAATGCCCTTTTGAGACGGGCAAAAGCCGCTTTGGCCTCACAAGACCAGTGAGCAACATCCGCCCCTTTCTTAGTGAGTGCCACCAAGGGCGCCACTATAGACGAAAATCCAGCGATAAATCGTCTATAAAAATTCGCAAAGCCCAGAAAACGCTGAAGCGCCTTCAAACTAGTGGGCTGCACCCAATCCAGGACTGCCTGTACCTTGGAACCCTCCATTTGGAAACCTTCTGGGGAGATAATATATCCTAGAAATGCGATTTGCTGAACTTCAAATTCGCACTTCTCCAGCTTCGCCCCAAGCCGGTGGTCTCTGAGTTTCTGGAGGACTAAGCGTACATGCTTCCGATGTTCCTCCAGGTAATGGGAGAAGATTAGGATGTCATCTAAGTATACAACTAAGAATCTATCCAAATATTCCCTGAGCACATCGTTCATGAAGTCCTGGAAGACTGCCGGGGCATTACAGAGCCCAAAAGGCATCACCAAATATTCATAATGCCCTGAGTGGGTATTAAAGGCAGTCTTCCATTCATCCCCCTCTCTTATTCGGATTAGATTGTACGCACCGCGTAGGTCAATCTTAGAAAAAATGGTGGCAGTACGAAGCTGGTCAAACAAGACCGAAATGAGAGGCAGTGGGTATGAGTTTTTAATCGTGATACGGTTCAATTCCCTGCAGTCGATGCAGGGTCGCAACGAACCGTCCTTTTTACCCACGAAGAAGAACCCCGACCCAACTGGAGACTGTGAAGGTCTGATAAATCCCTTAGCCAAGTTCTCCTGAATGTACTCTGCCATAGCCTGAGTCTCAGGACGTGACAGGGAGTACAACCTGCTCTTGGGAAGCTTAGCATTCGGCAACAAATCAATGGCACAGTCATAGGGGCGATGGGGAGGTAGTACCTCTGCAACTCTTTTGGAGAACACGTCCGCAAAATCTGCATAACATCCTGGCAATCCTGGCAAACTTAGCTGCGAAAGCCTGACTGGAAGACTCAAGCAACTCCTGAAACAATCAGTACCCCAACTAAGAATCTCCCCAGAGACCCAGTCAAATTGAGGATTGTGGGCCCTTAACCAGGTGTCAAAGTCAGAAAAATATCACGATGCACACTGCCATATTTGCACCTCATACAGGTCTGCGCTGCGCATGCGTGCGCTCTCCCGTGCGTGCGCATACTCGCTGTTGCGGGCACCCGCGGGCGCGCGGTATGTGCATTTACGGTAGAGTTCATGTGTTCATAGCGTGCGACTCAATCGTTACATATTTTCACTATATAATGTATTTTGTAGATCATGGTCCCTTTGATAGATTCTGAAAGTTTGGTTAATGTAGAATGTTCATGAACAGAGAAATCCCCCTTTGTTTGATACGAAGGGTCAGACAGGAGTAATACAGTGGTGTTTAGTATCCATCGGAAGAGTATTTAATTAGCAATATTCCGGTGTTGGTTTGAAGCGGATTAATCGCTTGTGCGAATAATTATGGACATAAGAAGTTTATGTCCATTTACTATTATTTGCACTTAATTATCCATGCGGCGGGAAACCTAGTTTCCCACCCACCTGAGCAGTTGGAAATCGTTACAGCCCACCTGTATGAATCAACCTATGACCTTTTGTTATAATGCGAGGAGGAATTCCTGTGTCCAATGAACAATGAGATTGTAGGGACCATTGAATTGTATTGTGTGTGGGGCATAAATAGACAAGCCGATCACATCCAGCTCTCACTCTTCAACGGTTATCATTGCTGAAAATCGGGAGCTGGATGTCCAGAGGCGCATGCGATCGTTTCCTTTGTGCGTAAGTTTTCTCCGCAATCATATTGTCTTTCTTGTTGTTGTGGGCCATATCTCTCTCTCTCTCTCTCTCTCTCTCTTCTCCTCTTTCTCTCGTATTCTCTTAAACGTAATAGTATTGTATTTCATGTGTAGTTATCTGGTTAGGTAGTCTATGTTATATTGTAGTGTATGACTTGTATTGTATTAATTCTTTTGCAAGTATAACATTCATAATATATATATTAGGCGTTGGACCCTAAGCACGGTATCTGTGTATTTCTTATAGTGTTAAGTATTCTCAGAGCGTCGGTGACGCTCAAACAGCTTTTAAGTTAATAAGGTTACACTGTGTTGCATCTACACCCTATCTCTACACTAAGGTTTTACAGCATACTACATTGTTTATGGTTTAGATATAAAGGTTTAACATTGTGAGCGTCTGCGCCGCTCGTGATCTCCTCGTGGTCTCGAGCGTCCGCTACGCTGATAGCGTAGCATTACGGTAGTCGCTCACCTATAAGTGTGCCCGATACCAACAGCGTATTCTCGTGAGCGTCTGTATCGCTCGAGCAGCCCGCTCCCGATACAGCGTCCGTTACGCTATAGTGAACCATTACGTTAGTCGGCAGCCAATAGCGTGCCTGCCTGTGATCTCTTGGCCGTGAGCGAACGTGACGCTTGAGCGTCTCGACCACGGCTAAGCGATTGTTACGCAACGAGCGTACCCTTACGGTACTCCATACGTAAATAGCGTACAGTGTTCTTAGGCCTCATAAAGGGTTTTATATAAGATAAATATTTAGCTTTATCAATTGGAGGCTCATCCGGTCCTTCACATATCTCTGCTAGGTAATTTCAGCAGACATTATCCATCAGCAAAGGGCGGGAGATCATATTCTTCGCAGTGCTGACGGGATAAGCGTCTGCTTCGCTTAGTAAAGGGTGCTGAAGGAATCCGGAACCGGAGGTAAGAACAACACACTAGTGTCTTTTAAAACTGTTTATTTCTGTCTTGCGTACACACGCACATATCTGCATTTCTTTTTCATTCGTGTATTTTCATATATCACTCTCCTGTTTGCCATTTTATAATTGATAAAACGTGCTAAGAGAGATTTGTCGCTATTTCATAGTTAAAGTGTAAAAGTAATGCGTTAAGGGATAAAGTGTAAAGCACACACAGCTCTACCTAAAGGTAAAAGGAGAGATTGGTGTGTTGCGCGGTAGACGATCGAGGATCATCTACATTGATAAAAGTGTTAATTGTGTTACAGTGGACATTGGTTTTGTGTACACGTGTCTCTAACAAAGGGCTGAGACTCGCGTACGCAAAGGCCGACGCACGCAGCGTAAATTACGCAACGGAGCGTCTGGGTACACCCACGTAACTCAAGTCACACGATAGTGTTGATTTTTAAATAGCACAACAGGCGCGATAAGTAACGCAACAGGCGATAAGTAGCGCAAAAGGCGATAAGTAACGCAACAGGCGATAAGTAACGCAACAGGCGATAAATAGCTCAAATCTATTTTAAATCCGAAATTTAAATTAACAGATCTTTCTCCAAATTTACAACACATCTGGTCTAAAGAAAAATTTCTGCGCAGAAATAGAAATAGAAACAAAAGTGTACATGTGATGAGTGAGTGTTTTTAAGTTTTACAATTTTGGGGATTGAACCACAGAAATCATCGAGTTCTCGTGAAGGTACATACGTGTAAGTGACATACATGGTGGCTAGGGAGGCATCTCTGGTTAAACATATATAAAATTTGAGCATTAGAGTGTAGCAGACCAGGAGGTCATACTGTAACAGACCAGGAGGTCGCATAACAGACCAGGAGGTCCAGGTACAGCAGACAAGGAAGTCCGCTATAGAGACAAGGCACAACACCAAAGAAGGGTTGGTGCGACACCCATATAGGAAAATAAAGCTCAGGCTGAAGGAATTCGCAGCTGCTGAATGTCGATTCCACTGGTCGCTCCGTACATAAGATTAGTTGCTTATGTACTGAACGATTGTACCGCACGTAATTGTGTGCATTAGTTAGTAACCTGACCAGTACCATTTGTGTACAAACCCGGTCATAAACGCTATTTGTACATTCTAACGTGATTTGTGTAATTTTTTATTTTAACCAAAAAGGGAAATTCTCTGGTCACTCAGGAATTATCCGACAACCCCACCTTTACTGGAAAGGGTTAATGCTCTTCGGATCACACCCACATGTTCCAGTAAACTCAGGTTAATAGGGGCCCTGGGTCGAGTACGCCAGCACTATATCAGTGTGTGGGCATATTGGTCGGCGTGGGCGAGTGAGTGAGGTGCTCGGTAAACTTCACCGTCAACCTATCTTTGAATATTTTGGTTTTTTAAGGGTTAGCAACACCTGCAAATTATGGGGGCCAGTTGTTCAAGAAGGGGGCGATCAACCTCGGTTCGGGTTGATTCTGTAAACCGACCAGTCGGGTCGGCAAGGTACGTAATGTGTGAAAAATACGGAAGACACACACAAATTTTATGTGATGAATGGGAGAAAATGACTGTACATGACGGGGAGAAATTCCCAAGAGTAGGTAGCTTCAGCCCATAAGTGTTAATGAATTTAAGGAGAAGGATATGTCTCATTAAATCAGCAAAGAGACGAATCCAACATTATGATTATTTGCAGCTATGGCAACAGGAGGGTGAAATACAGAGAGGATTGGCTCAGGCGGCGGGATCTGGCCCTATCAGAAAACTGATAGCCACGGCCCCGCCGCCACCATACATATCAGGAGAGAAATTGGTTGCGGAGAATGACGCATCAGGGGGTAACAAACAGGCACTTAGCAACTGTATAAATGTTAAGGATAATGTTAATAAGTTAACCCATGCAAGTATTAACCCGTGCAAGTTGTACCCTGTTTTGAACTTTCCCCAGGAGTGTGATCAGGAAGACGAATCGGCAACAATATCGGCGCTCTCTCTAGCAGCCACCATATCAGAAACGACAGTAGGCACGGCCCAACCCATAAGATTAGTAACAAAGCCCCCTAGCGGAGGGACAGGTGAGGTCGTATCAACGGGTAAGTACGGCACCATACACTATGCTGAGACTATTTCACCACAGGCTGTAGAACCTACACAGAATGATGTTGTTAGAATTAATCCTGTTAAGGTAATAGTAGTGCCAAATGGGAAAACGGACACTTCAGGAGTCACTCCTGTTAGGAACATTGCCATGTACAGCCCGTTTTCCCGAATGGAATTAAGGACCATAGTGTCTGAATTCCCTGACCCCAGAAAAGACTTAGTTGCTAGCCAAAAATACATCAGAGACCTAGGAAACACTTTAGAGCCCAATAACAAAGATTGGCAGGTATTGCTGAGGGCATGTTTACCCTCCAATGTCGACGCAGCTCAATTTTTAGCTGACTGTGGACTGGATCAGGATGTACCTCTTACAGATGTGAACAACAAAGATAACGTAAAAAGAATAAATTCACAGTTAAAGGAGTATTTCCCAGCTGTAGCCAAATGGAATAGAATTTTTTCCATTAAACAAAAAGAGTCAGAAACAGCTGCTGATTATTTTCACCGGGCATTATTAGAAATGGCAAAGTACACTGGCATAGAGGACATTAGGACCAATGCAAACCATCAAGAAGTAGCAGTATCTGTGCTAATGGATGGTTTAAAAGAGGCATTAAAGACCAGGGTACAGACCACACAACCATGTTGGCGAGGTCTGTCGGTGGCTACTTTGAGAGAGGCTGCTATTGATCACGACCGGAATATCACCAGACACAGGGAGTCGCAAGGTGATAAGTTAATGTCAGTAAGTATACAGGCCCTGACCACAAAACAGCCTGTGTTTATATCACCAAACCCTGTGGGTAAGTCAAAGGTGGTAACATGTTATTTTTGTCATAAACAGGGACACATAGCACGAGACTGTAGAGCGAAAAATTCGCAAAGATCATACCAACCCCCTAGACAACGACACGACACACGACATTGGGAACAGGGTCCGCAGAAACGGAGTTATGAGCCACATACAGGGGAAACAAAAAGATACCCCCCGAACAGAGACTGGCAAGCCACTGGTAGTTCCCATTTAACCCCTTCACAAGTAGTTGCTGCCAGCGGGATTCAGGGAGGTCACCATACCCAATAGGGGTGTGGCCATACCTGTAATCTGCAGCCAGTAAAATTGATTGCAAGTCTTGGGAGTGAACCAGAAATTGCAATCAATGTAGCTGGTAAATCATTAAACTTTCTTGTAGACACAGGGGCGGCCAAATCAGTGATAAATTCGACAGTGGGCATGAGAACCACTGGTAAGACAATTCCAGCCATAGGAGTAACAGGAGTAGTCCAGCACTACCCTGTTAGCAAACCAGCCGAGATTACAGTAGGGCCGTTACATACCAAGCATTCCTTTTTGCTGGCTGCATCGGCACCGACCAATCTCCTGGGTAGAGACTTACTGTGTAAAATGGGGTGCGTCATTTATTGTACTCCTGAAGGTGTATTCTTGGACATACCTGAGAATCACGCTCAGGAAGTGCAAGACATGTTAGACTCCCCGTCAAAATTAATGTCACATACCATTATGACAAATAGGACTCCATCCCAAGTAGAGGAAATGACATCCCAGATACCAGAGTCACTTTGGACTAAAGATGGACAGGACACTGGATTAATGGCAAACGTAGCTCCGGTAATTGTACAAGTAAAAGATGGTAGGATAGCTCCAAAAATCCCACAGTACCCTCTGAAGCCAGAGGTGGAGTTAGGAGTGTATCCCGTAATAGAGCGCTTGCTACAACAGGGCATTCTGGTAAGAACGTCCAGCACTGCCAATAGTCCCATCTTCCCTGTGAAAAAGAGTGGGGGGAGGGGTTACCGGCTAGTGCAGGATCTAAGGGGGATTAACAAAATAGTTGAGAGTCAGTTCCCCGTAGTGCCAAATCCAGCTGTCATCCTTATGCAAATCCCTCCCACTGCGAAATTTTTCACTGTTATTGACCTCTGCTCCGCTTTCTTTTCGGTACCTCTGCACCCTGACAGCCAATATTTGTTTGCATTCACATACAGAGGAGTCCAATACACATGGACTCGATTACCACAAGGTTTCATAGACAGTCCAAGTATATTTTCCCAGGCTTTGCATGATTGTTTACAGTCTTTCCAACCAGAGAGTGGATCAGTATTAATACAGTACGTGGATGATTTACTACTGTGTTCTGATTCATTGGAAGCATCCCTGAAAGATACGAAACAGCTCCTGTTTCATCTTTCAGACACAGGACACAAGGTTTCCAAAGACAAGTTGCAATTATGCCAAACTAAGGTAAAATATTTGGGACACTGTCTAACACAAGAACTGAGACACCTGACCGCTGATAGAATTCAAGCAATTAGAGACATGACTCTGCCACAAACCCAGCAACAAATCAGAACATTTTTAGGAATGTGTGGGTATTGCCGTAACTGGATCCCAGGATTTTCCATTCTAGCGTTACCTTTGCAGGAGATGGTCTCCTCAAACAAACCTGATCGGATTTCGCATACAGACGAGTCCGAGATGGCATTTGAGAGACTTAAACAGTGCCTAACGCAGGCACCAGCATTAGGTATGCCAGACTATGGGAAACCCTTTGAGCTGTACGGAACAGAAAGTGCGGGTTGCGCGGCAGGCGTCTTAACCCAAAAGCACGGTGATGCCAGCAGGCCAGTAGCATACTACAGCGCTCAGCTAGATACGGTAGCGCGATCCCTCCCCACATGCTTGCGAAGCGTTGCTGCGATAGCATTGCTAGTAACAAAAAGCGAAGATGTAGTGCTAGGCCACAACCTCACAATTCATACACCTCATGCAGTGTCAGCCTTGCTAAATTCTGCCCAAACCAGGCACGTCTCATCAGCGCGGTTTACAAGATGGGAATTGGCACTAATGGCCCCCGTAAACATCACCATAAGGAGATGCAGTGCATTAAATCCTGCAACATATCTCCCAGGTGTGCCTGGACAGGCACAAAGGGTGGAGGATGAGAGTGGTGGGGAAGGAGAATTTAACACAAAGGAAGACACACATGATTGTATGGAATATTTGACCCAAAATTTTACTGCAAGGCCTGACATCAGTGACAACCCACTGGAAGATGTAGATCTAACTTTCTACACGGACGGGTAGTTGTCACAGACAGTCAGACTCGGGAGACTTGTGTACTGGATACGCAGTCGTAGATGACCAAGGCACCATAGAAGCGGAACCGCTAGGCCCACCTCACTCAGCCCAGGTTGCTGAACTGGTCGCCCTAACCAGAGCATGTGAATTGGCTAAGGGCAAATCAGCCAATATCTACACCGACTCTAGATACGCATTCGGGGTAGTCCATGATTTCGGAGCCCTATGGCGCCTCAGAAATTTCATGACGGCAGCTGGTACACCGATAGCGCATGCAGCCCACATCAAAAGGCTTCTAACAGCGATACAGGAACCCGACAGAGTGGCTGTTATCAAGTGTAAAGCACACACATATAGCCAGGACCCAGTATCACTTGGTAACAGCCGAGCAGATGAAGCTGCTAAGTTAGCAGCTGGTACCCCCAGACAGACAAACACCACACAACTGATGGTATTTAATACCATCAACACACAGAAGTTGTGTGAGATGCAAAATTTGTGTTCCACACAGGAAAAGGCAGTCTGGAAGGCAAAGGGATATGGCCAGGAGTCCTCAGGACTCTGGACGGATGGACAAGGTAAACCGGTGGCCCCCAGAGCATATCTTCCATGTTTAGCTGAGGCAGCACACGGGCTGACTCATCTGGGCAAGGAGGGAATGTGCAAGTTGGTAAGAGCATATTGGTGCGCCCCAGGATTTTCATCTCATGCAGGTAAGAGAGCAATGTCATGCCTTACATGTTTGAGAAAGAACATCGGAAAGGCAATACCAACAGAACCATCTCATATCCCACCTGCAGGCGGCCCTTTCCAGGTAATACAGATTGACTTCATTCAATTACCCCCTTGTCGAAATTTGAAATATGTACTTGTTTGTATAGATGTTTTTTCAAATTGGGTCGAAGCATTTCCTGCGGCCACAAATACCGCTATGTTTACTGCTAAGAAAATTGTGCAGGAATTTGTATGTAGATATGGTATCCCTAGAATAATTGAAAGTGATAGGGGTACCCATTTTACAGGTGATGTCTTTCAAGGAATGTGTAAGTTGATGGGAATTGATAGCAAGCTGCACACTCCATACCGTCCACAGGCGAGTGCGAAGGTGGAAAGAGTGAACAGCACCATTAAAAATAAACTGAGCAAAGTTATGGCAGAGACAGGATTGACATGGCCAGAAGCTCTACCCATTGTACTATACAGCATCAGAACCACTCCCAGGTCCCCTCTTAATCTGTCTCCCTTTGAAATCTTGTTTGGCCGACAACCGCATGTTATGATTAACCCTCAGGATGATTTGAAGTGTAACAATGAAGTGACTGTAAAGTACTTGATTAACATGAGTAAACAGCTAAGGAATCAAAATGATAATTTGAAGTTAGTGATTCCTGATTTACCAGATAGTAATTGTCATGACATTGAACCTGGGGATTATGTAATGATACGGAATTTTCTACGCTCAGGTTGCCTTATTGACAGATGGGAAGGACCATACCAAGTCTTATTGACTAGCACTACAGCATTGAAAGTTGCCGAGAGAGAGACTTGGGTTCATTCGTCCCATTGTAAGAAGGTTGCTGATCCAGAGAGGTCCCGTGATAAGGAACAGACGGTAGAAGAAGTTGTATCACTGGAGTGTCTGTTCCAGGAGGACTGAGGCGGCACCTGAGCACCGAAAATCACAAGATCAAAAAGCAGTTGTCGATTCCCTGTTCCATTTTATTGTTTTTCTCCACTTCCCATCCCCTCTCCCTCAAATTATTTTTCCCCCTTCTCATTCTTCTTCGTTTCCTCCTAAGATGGACTTGCCTCAAGAGACTGTGATCCGGATTTTCCTGTTGACCATGATGTTGACCAGAGCAGTCTGTTCCGGCGAGAGTACCATGGAGGTCGAGAGAGGTTCTGGAATGGGTTCTGATGACAGAGATGGAGGCGTAGTTTTCCGAGAACAACATAATCAACAAGCAAAGGCGAGTATCAGAAAACGATCCGATAGCATTGACCATAGAAGGAATTGTGAAGGATTGTTAGCTGAAGAAAACTGTATCTGTAGGCTCTGTGACAATGTAGTTGAGGATGGGTGCATTAAGAAATGCCAATCCAGTTTTAATATCCACATGGACCGGCATCCCTTGAGTGACTATCACTCCTTAGTGGGTAGTGTGTTAAATCAAACAGATTGTTGGGTATGCTCTCAAGTACCTCAAGGTCATAGCAAATCAGGACTAGTACCATTTCCTTTAACGATAGGGGAGGTACTTGAGCTAAGTGGTGGGAGGCCGGTGGACAGGAGGTTTAATATCTCCAGTCCTCCTAGTTTGAAGCTCCACCAATATCATGTGGATAGATCCCTCATATGTTTTAACATTTCCAATCCCCGAAAGCCGGGAAATTGGGAAGTGTCATGGAGCAACCAAACCATGACCTTTTCATATAGAGCAGATAGAATGCCGACAGATACAGAACTTATACGCCACATAGCCAGTAGAGGAAAATCTTTCCGCTATAGGTATACCCTAGGAAATAGGATTACGAGAGTTGGAGAGGTATCACCAGGATACTGTGCACATATTGTACAAGCTGATACGTGTACTAGACAGATGGGAGAATTAGGGTTAGGAGATTTCACATGGAAGATGTGTAATATGGTTATGTCCTACTCCGTCCCATATGTTCTCCCTGATGATGCATATTTCATATGCGGGAGGAAGGCGTATAAGTGGCTTGCCCCAAGTACTGCCTGAAGTAATGACTGTATCACATGGCAAAATTAAAGATATACACCGTGTTGCCCAAGCTCCTTATACTCACACCCATTACGAGCA
Source organism: Pseudophryne corroboree (assembly GCF_028390025.1). Taxonomy (NCBI): domain Eukaryota; kingdom Metazoa; phylum Chordata; class Amphibia; order Anura; family Myobatrachidae; genus Pseudophryne; species Pseudophryne corroboree. Next base: position 1,054,790,360 of record NC_086445.1, read on the forward strand.
CGTAGTTAAACGGCACCTGATAGAAAGAACAGAGCATCCGGCCTCTGACATGATCCATGAATCCACCGGGATTCAGGTTCTAATCGCGTTAGATTTCACTCGCACCGCCAGAGGAGTGTTGAATTATAAATACATATCTGCGCTCGCAAATTTGTTAGACAATATCACAGAAATGTATGATGACACATTTAGGTATACTGGAAGAGAACTTCAAGCTTATAAAACAGAACTGGTTCAGCATAGAATGATTCTCAATTATCTCACGGCAGTGACAGGTGGATATTGTGTCACACTGGCAACGCAGTACGGCGTGAAATGTTGCACATATATTACAAATAGTACCGAGGACCCGGTCGAGGTCATAGACCAAAAGATGGACGATATTCTCCAATTGAAGTGGGAATTTCGCAGGAGACACAATCTCACCCTTGCTGCTGTGAGTAATGAGCTGACTGGTTGGGTGTCATGGTTGAACCCGCGAAATTGGTTCTCCGGTTTAGGAGAATGGGCTCAAGGAGTCATAATGGATGTAGGGAAGTTTCTCCTATGTATCTTAGGTGTTATCATAACGATTGGCTTGATATTTAGATGCGGTCAAGCTTTAACGAAGTGTAAACGAAGTACCAGGGTGATAAGTTTAAGGAGGAAATTGTAATTCCAATGGATTTGATTTATGACCCAAATGTAGAAACAATGATGTGATGAAAATGCGATTTCTACGGTCCGTTTCTTTCACCTGTTTTTTCCGTTTTCTCCAAGGTAAAAAAAAGACCCACTTGGACGAGGAATTTGATGAGCCGATATACAGACAACAGATGGATTAAAGAAGAAGTTTTGACAACCTTATACACAGATTTTTGATGAACTATGCCATAGATCCCCAGTTTCCCTAGAAATTTTAAAATTACGCTAGCCCAACACTTTTGTAAATCTATGGACATTGACAAAGCTTTTGCTCGCACCTTATGGGCAAAAGCACAAAGAAGACTGCATTCAACAGACACCGAACAAGACTTCAACCGACAAATGTTCATTTACCTGACATAGAATATCACTGCATTTACCGTAATTATGTCTTTTCTTCATCTCTACAACCTTCAGGTAATTACACACATAGTATAGGGAATACAGGCACAGATATCAGCAATCACATATTCCCCCATTCATGTATCATCAACTAAAATGTGCTCCCCATTTTGTTACAACCAAAATCCGAAAAGAGCTCGGTAAAGTTTGACAGCCCATCCACAGACCCGTACCACGGGATAAGAAGGAATTCAAATGTATACTTCGCAATGCCTCGAAGCTTGATTTAAAACACGTACGGCACGATGATACATGACCCCCAAGCACGGATTCATACACACATGCTTCTGCTATCACACTAGGTCATACCCTTTTCCTACCTTCTCCTCTCCTCCCCTACCCAACCATGTAAATGTATTAACCCCTGACATATATTTTTTCTCGTTTTGAAATGTTTTAGGAAGTGGCAGTTATTGTTGACTGCCAAAGGGTGGACTGTCAAAGTCAGAAAAATATCACGATGCACACTGCCATATTTGCACCTCATACAGGTCTGCGCTGCGCATGCGTGCGCTCTCCCGTGCGTGCGCATACTCGCTGTTGCGGGCACCCGCGGGCGCGCGGTATGTGCATTTACGGTAGAGTTCATGTGTTCGTAACGTGCGACTCAATCGTTACATATTTTCACTATATAATGTATTTTGTAGATCATGGTCCCTTTGATAGATTCTGAAAGTTTGGTTAATGTAGAATGTTCATGAACAGAGAAATCCCCCTTTGTTTGATACGAAGGGTCAGACAGGAGTAATACAGTGGTGTTTAGTATCCATCGGAAGAGTATTTAATTAGCAATATTCCGGTGTTGGTTTGAAGCGGATTAATCGCTCGTGCGAATAATTATGGACATAAGAAGTTTATGTCCATTTACTATTATTTGCACTTAATTATCCATGCGGCGGGAAACCTAGTTTCCCACCCACCTGAGCAGTTGGAAATCGTCACAGCCCACCTGTATGAATCAACCTATGACCTTTTGTTATAATGCGAGGAGGAATTCCTGTGTCCAATGAACAATGAGATTGTAGGGACCATTGAATTGTATTGTGTGTGGGGCATAAATAGACAAGCCGATCACATCCAGCTCTCACTCTTCAACGGTTATCATTGCTGAAAATCGGGAGCTGGATGTCCAGAGGCGCATGCGATCGTTTCCTTTGTGCGTAAGTTTTCTCCGCAATCATATTGTCTTTCTTGTTGTTGTGGGCCATATCTCTCTCTCTCTCTCTCTCTTCTCCTCTTTCTCTCGTATTCTCTTAAACGTAATAGTATTGTATTGTATTTCATGTGTAGTTATCTGCTTAGGTAGTCTATGTTATATTGTAGTGTATGACTTGTATTGTATTAATTCTTTTGCAAGTATAACATTCATAATATATATATTAGGCGTTGGACCCTAAGCACGGTATCTGTGTATTTCTTATAGTGTTAAGTATTCTCAGAGCGTCGGTGACGCTCAAACAGCTTTTAAGTTAATAAGGTTACACTGTGTTGCATCTACACCCTATCTCTACACTAAGGTTTTACAGCATACTACATTGTTTATGGTTTAGATATAAAGGTTTAACATTGTGAGCGTCTGCGCCGCTCGTGATCTCCTCGTGGTCTCGAGCGTCCGCTACGCTGATAGCGTAGCATTACGGTAGTCGCTCACCTATAAGTGTGCCCGATACCAACAGCGTATTCTCGTGAGCGTCTGTATCGCTCGAGCAGCCCGCTCCCGATACAGCGTCCGTTACGCTATAGTGAACCATTACGTTAGTCGGCAGCCAATAGCGTGCCTGCCTGTGATCTCTTGGCCGTGAGCGAACGTGACGCTTGAGCGTCTCGACCACGGCTAAGCGATTGTTACGCAACGAGCGTACCCTTACGGTACTCCATACGTAAATAGCGTACAGTGTTCTTAGGCCTCATAAAGGGTTTTATATAAGATAAATATTTAGCTTTATCACAGGGTAACCCAAACACCAATGGGGCAAAAGTACAGACAGTCACATAAAAGGACAATTTTTCAGAGTGTGTGGCTCCAATAAACAAAGAAATCTGGCTAGTGCAAGAGGTAATTTTACCCTGGGATAATGGTTCCCCGTTTAACCCACAAATCTCAATTTCCGATGCCAAGGGTACTAAGGGAACAGAGTGTTTCAGGGCGAATTGGCGGTCCATAAAATCCCCGTCGGCCCCACTGTCCACAAAGGCCTCAGTCTTGACAGTTTGACCGAGGATCTTCAAGGTCACCGGAATGATAAAAGTCTTCTTGGGAAATTTCGACTTCTGACCTGACAGGATATTTCCCATCACCCTCAGGCCCTGAAGTTTTCCGGCTTTTCTGGGCATGATACTACCACATGACCTTTATTCCCACAGTACAAACATAACCCCTGCTGTCTCCTCCGCGTCTTCTCACGCGAGGAGAGGCGGGTAGCCCCAATCTGCATAGGCTCCTCAGAAAATTCCTCAGAGTCTGAGGTTCCCTTGGGAAAGAAGGAAACCTCGGTCTCCCTTTCAAGCCTGCGCTCTCTCAGCCGTCTATCCACCCGAATGGATAACTGCATGAGCTGATCCAAGCTATCAGGCAAGGGATATTGTACCAGTTGGTCTTTTAACTGGTTAGAAAGACCTCTTCGGTACTGGTGTCTCAGGGCTGGGTCATTCCACTGGGTATCATGGGCCAACCTCCGAAACTCCGTACAATAAACCTCAACTGGCCTTCGCCCTTGCTTAAGGATCGAAATCTGAGCCTCGGCTGAGGCCGTCTTGTCAGGGTCATCATACAACATGCCCAGTGCCGTAAAAAAAGCATCAACACTTTTAAGCGACGGACAGTCAGGCTACAACCCATATGCCCAGACCTGTGGGTCTCCTTGTAGCAAGGAAATCACTATGCCCACCCGCTGAATCTCCGACCCAGAAGACTGAGGCCTAAGCTGGAAATATAGCTTGCAGCTCTCCTTGAAACAAAAGAACTGCGAGCGATCTCCAGAAAAACGATCCGGGAGATTTACTTTCGGCTCCTTAACCCCTGAAGGTACTGCTGCTGCGGGAGCTCTGCCAGCGGCCTGCGAGGTGTGCATTTTAATGGACAAATCATTAAATTGTCGAGTCAGGACCTGCACCTGATCGACCACCTGTTGCAAAGTATTTTGAGGGGTATGCTCCATATTCCCACAAAATTTCAACAGGAGTATTAGGCTGCTGAATATGTTATGCACACCAGTGCCAGCAGGAATGTACTGGTGTCTGAACGGTGAGGGATGCAAAACAAATGAACTCACAGACAGACTGGGGAATATGACATTACATACATAGAAGGTGATAGGGTAACAAAATAAACACAAAGTGAACAGAGAAGCCCAAAGGCTAAGAAACTGGGTGTCTCCCTAGTATTAGGAATGCTCAGATGGAAAGAAGCGAGATGTAGTGATTTAATACGTAGAGAACCCGAAATGCTGTTGCTAAGGGCTCAAGCAAAACCCTAAAGGGTTACCAACGGGTGTGGCAGTAAACTCCTTGGTCAGAGATGGAATAATAGACACAAGGAGAGTCTCCACAATCCTAGTCCTCACTTGCGGTGCACTGGTTCAGCTTACTGCCACTAAACTGACACCTGAACACCTTGCACAGTGAGAAAGGATTTTGGCAGGCAAGTCTGAGAATACAGCCGCAAACTTGCTAGGTTCACAGAGTAGCAAAAGAACTCCAGCAGGTTAAACGACTGACTCCAGTCTTACTGCTAGGTATGGATTGGCAGAGTGTAATACCAAATCCCAAGGCCTATTTGCAGTAAGCAACAAACAAATACAAAGTTTACACAGTACTAGCTAGCTTTCAGCAACTGACTAACCAACAAAGATTCAGCAGCATCTGCCTAACCTGAGAAGAGGGTTTATATAGCAGGTGCTGTCCACGCCCCACTCAGACCTCACAGACTGTGAGCACAAAAACCAGCACCGGATCCCCTGCCGTGCACAGAGCCTGTAACCACTGCACAGCAAAAGACCCGACCCGGAGTATCAGCTACGCTCAGGTTACTCCACTAGCACTTGTCTCCCGGTTGCCATGACGACGTGGCAGCACAGAGCAGGAGACCCTAACAGGGTCTTGGTGCGTCAGGTGTTATCTAATATAGGATTTTCACAAAGATATACTGTAGTACGTATTTTTCTCTGTGATTTAGTCACCATATCTCTCCTTTATCTCTGCTGGTGCTGACTACACTGCGCAGGGGTTTGGGTTTAGGGATATAGTGCTGCAAGTTATATCATGTCTGTTTCTGAGGGTAACGGTTCTGGGGCTGAACAAACTGCCGGTGTTGCTGAAGCCGCAAATACCTATGAGGAGAATATAGCAGCTTTGGGCTCTGGTTCTGAGGGCTCCTTGCCCCCCAGTGGGACGGTTGCAAATAATGACCCGCCGTGGGTCACTTTTTCCACGCTTCTGCATACGCTAGTTCATAAACTAACACCCCCTATGGGACCCCCAATGCCGGCGCAACCGTTTGTGGTCCCTGCAGCTAACCCGCCGTGGGCGGACGATTTATCTGCTCAAATAAAGAAGTTGAACCAGTCCCTGACTACTAAAAAGTCTGACCGTCACTCGCCTACGTCCAAGGGGTCCTCTAAGCGAGCGCTTGTCTCCTCACAATACACTGCTGTCACTGACACCTCGTCGGATGAAGACGGCACTTACACTGACCCCACAGGTTCTGACTCAGATACGGCTGATGGGGAGGGTGATTCACATGTGGATGTTCCCCATCTTTTGGAGGCTATTAAGTTAATTTTACAGATTACGGATGATCCCGAGCCATCCGTTCCTCCTAAGAAAAAAAGAAGAAGAGAGAGCGCAAGCAGACTACATGTACATTTGAACAAATTTATTCATAAAATAAGTTAAATCACAATCAGTTAAAAAGTGACATTAGTTAGAACTAATAATATATTCAATTCAACAAAGAATCCACACTCGGCATATGATATATAATAGTCCCACAGTACTAGTGCACTAGTAAATGATGCAATATTCGGTATACGTTCTTTGTTAGAACCAATGATCCATCAGTCTGGTGTGATTAATGGTGGCTGATAATTTGATATGCAAATTTTTAAAAAAATATATAGCACTTTAGAAACAGTTCCAAAATGAATGTTTTCCTTTATTCTATATAGTAGTGATATTCTTGCTATTGGATAAACCGGTTTGGTAAAGGTATCATACTGGAATTAGGTGAAGTAAAGTGCATGAGCTCCGTCTGTCACTCTCTCACTGTGACTAGTATCTGGAGCTGAATTGCTTACCGCTTCCACAGATGTCCCAGCGGTACTGACCATGAACCGGGCGCCGCTCTTTCTAGCGGCTCGACCTCCCGTTTTCCTGCCGGACCATTATGGCAGGATATCTCTTTCACTGCCGCCTCCAAAACGGATCGCTGGTGCTCCAGATGATTTGAGCACTGTAGAATGAATCAAATGAAAGCCACGGTCCCCGTATAGCAAGCGGGACCAATGCAGGTGGCTACGGAGCTGGTCAATCAATTCCGGCAGAGATTGAGGGTATAGAATAAATAAACTCGTAGGACTGACGAGTGCCTGGATCCTTTGAGCCCTGACGCGTTTCTCGACCGACAACACTGGTCGTTTCCTCAGAGGGTTGAAGTAATTGTGCTCTCCTAGGTCTCCATATTTAAAGGGAAACCAATTAAATCATTAGTATAAGCACCTGTAGAGCTCCTGTCACATTCATTCTCAGGAGTATGTGTATGAAATCACCAGAAATCTACCTTAATTGATGTATTATTAGGTAGATTTCTGGTGATTTCATACACACATACTCCTGAGAATGAATGTGACAGGAGCTCTACAGGTGCTTATACTAATGATTTAATTGGTTTCCCTTTAAATATGGAGACCTAGGAGAGCACAATTACTTGAACCCTCTGAGGAAACGACCAGTGTTGTCGGTCGAGAAACGCGTCAGGGCTCAAAGGATCCAGGCACTCGTCAGTCCTACGAGTTTATTTATTCTATACCCTCAATCTCTGCCGGAATTGATTGACCAGCTCCGTAGCCACCTGCATTGGTCCCGCTTGCCATACGGGGACCGTGGCTTTCATTTGATTCATTCGGAATCTACAGTGCTCAAATCATCTGGAGCACCAGCGATCCGTTTTGGAGGCGGCAGTGAAAGAGATATCCTGCCATACTGGTCCGGCAGGAGAACGGGAGGTCGAGCCGCTAGAAAGAGCGGCGCCCGGTTCATGGTCAGTACCGCTGGGACATCTGTGGAAGCGGTAAGCAATTCAGCTCCGGATACTAGTCACAGTGAGAGAGTGACAGACAGAGCTCATGCACTTTACTTCACCTAATTCCAGTATGATACCTTTACCAAACCGGTTTATCCAATAGCAAGAATATCACTACTATATAGAATAAAGGAAAACATTCATTTTGGAACTGTTTCTAAAGTGCTATATATTTTTTTTAAAATTTGCATATCAAATTATCAGCCACCATTAATCACACCAGACTGATGGATCATTGGTTCTAACAAAGAACGTATACCGAATATTGCATCATTTACTAGTGCACTAGTACTGTGGGACTATTATATATCATATGCCGAGTGTGGATTCTTTGTTGAATTGAATATATTATTAGTTCTAACTAATGTCACTTTTTAACTGATTGTGATTTAACTTATTTTATGAATAAATTTGTTCAAATGTACATGTAGTCTGCTTGCGCTCTCCCTTCTTCTTTTTTTCTTCCAATTGTTTAGGGTGTGCTAATACCCTTTTCCCTTGAGAGCAGCAGGCAGCATTTTCAACCTAGGCTCAGTAGGGCGCTTTTTCTTTGTTTTTTGTTCCTCCTAAGAAACCAGATAGGTTCAAGCGTCAGAAGGTGATTAAATAAGTTTTACCTCACTCTGACCACCTAATTGATATACGTCAGGAACCCTGGGAAAACACGGGTACGAAGTTTGTGCCTCAAAAGAATATGCTGGCTCGCTATCCCCTCGCGCCGGAGCGGTCTAAGAATTGGCAAACGCCTCCTCCAGTGGACACACATGTGGCTAGGATGGTGGTTTCCTCAGCTCTACCGGTCACCACCATCACGTCTCTAAAAGAGCCTACGGATAAACGTGTGGAGGGTTGTCTGAAAGCGATTTACACCCTCACGGGTGCAGCATCAAAGGCCCACTATTGCAGCTACTTGGGCTGCAGAGGCTATTGAAGCATGGGCCTTGGAGTTAGATGCTGAAATCTCCTCTGACCATGCTAGACAATGCTAGTCTTATATTGTCAAAGCTTCTCGTTAAATTAAAGAGGCGGCTTCTGATGCCGGTATCCTGGCAGCCAAGGCCTCTACTACGTCAGTCCTGGTTTGCCGGATATTGTGGCTGAGATCCTGGTCTGTGGATCTGGACTCTAGAAAAACCCTGGAGGTACTCCCTTTTAAGGGAGATATTCTGTTTGGGGAGGATTTAAATAAGATTGTGGCTGACTTGGCTACTGCCAAAACTGCCTGTCTGCCAAGTACTGCTCCTTCTGTGTCGAAGGCTAAAGGTATTCCTTTCGCCCCTTTCGTCCTTCAGGTAAAGCAAAAGGTCAGGCGTACAACAAGCAGGCCCGCACATCCAAACCTGGTAAGCCTAAGCCCAAAAGAGCCTGGGCGGCCCGTCAGCCAGCTTCCAAGACAGATAAGCCTGCCACATGACGGGGCGGGCCTCCCTCTGGGGGATCCCAGGGTGGGGGGCCGGCTTCTAGGTATACCCAGGAATGGTTGAAGACCACTTCAGATGCCTGGGTACGGGAAGTCGTCACTCGAGGTTACGCCATAGCCTTCAAAAACAGACCCCCTCATCGATTTTGCCAGATTTCCCGTTGGACAAGACAAAGGCAAACACTCTACATTCGGTGGTACAGACCCTCCTGGATACAGGAGTCGTAGTACAGGTGCCTCATGCGTAGAGGGGCTGGGGGTACTATTATCCGCTGTTTCTAGTCCCGAAACCGAATGGGTCCTCCCGGCCCATTCTCAACCTCAAGGCATTGAACAGGTTTGTGAAGGTTTCCAAGTTCCGGATGGAAACCCTTCGCTCTATAGTTCTGGCCTTGGAACCTGGGGACTTCATGGTCTCCCTGGTTATACAGGATGCTTACCTGCATATTCCTATAGCAGTGTCTCATCAGCAATACCTGAGATTTGCGATTGGCAACTGCCATTACCAGTTTCGGGAGTTACCTTTTGGTTTAACAACAGCTCTGCGAGTCTTTACAAAAGTAATGGCGGTGCTGACGGTGGTACTCCGCCGTCAAGGGGTCAGGATACTGCCGTATTTGGACGACTTGTTAATCCTGGCAAATTCCCCAGAACTTCTCCTGCGTCATCTAGATGTGACGGTCCGGTTTCTGCAAGCCCACGGGTGGCTCATCAACTGGAAGAAGTCATCCCTGATCCCTGCTCAGAGCATGGTGCATCTGGGAGCACTATTGGACAGACACAACCAGCGGTTGTTCCTGTCTCAGGAGAAAGTCTTGAAACTTCAGGACAGGATTCGTTGCTTCCTATCTCGTCCGCAAGTGTCGATACATTCGGCGATGCAGGTGCTGGGCCTCATGGTGTCAGCATTCGACATGGGGGAGTACGCTCAATTTCACTCTCGCCCTCTCCAGAGGCTGATTTTAGCCAAATGGGACGGCCTGCCTCACCGGATCAGGTGTCGAATGATCTCATTGACTCCGGAGGTCCGTCTGTCGCTGCTCTGGTGGCTCCGGGACCAACAACTGTGCAGAGGCCGTCCGTTCTGGATATCCATCTGGGTCCTGTTGACGACAGATGCCAGTCTAAGAGGTTGGGGCGCGGTGCTGGAGCAACACTCCCTTCAGGGGCGGTGGACCAAGGAGGAGTCCCTCCTCTCGATCAATATTCTGGATTTGCGGGCGGTCTTCAATGCCTTGAACCTAGCCCGGCATTTAATTCAGAACCGTCCTGTTCAAGTACAGTCGGACAACGCCACCAAAGTGGCTTACATAATTCATCAAGGTGGCACTCGAAGCCGCCTAGCAATGAAGGAAGTCTCACGGATCCTACAGTGGGCAGAACGCCATCTACCGGCCATATCGGCAATATTCATTCCGGGAGTCCTGAATTGGGAAGCGGACTTTCTCAGTCGACAGGACATGCATGCCGGCGAGTGGGGCCTCCATCCAGAAGTGTTTCAACTCCTAGTGGAAAGGTGGGGCCTTCCAGACGTGGATCTGATGGCGTCTCGACACAATCACAAGGTTCCGGTCTTCGAAGCAAGGACAAGGGATCCTCAAGCAGCATTCGTGGATGCGCTGGCGGTACCGTGGAGTTTTCGGCTGCCGTACGTGTTCCCTCCGGTGTCACTCCTGCCCAGGGTAATTCGGAAGTTCAAGCTTCTCATAGCTCCAGCGTGGCTCAGACGGCAGTGGTTCTCAGACCTGCAAGGCCTATCGGCAGAGCGTCCAATTCTACTTCCACAATGCCCAGACCTCCTCGTTCAGGGCCCCTGTGTCTACCAGGACCTAGCCCGGCTGTCTTTGATGGCGTGACTCTTGCAGCTTCCGTCTTAAGGGCTAAAGGGTTTTCTGAGGCGGTCATTCAAACTGTGTTGCGGGCCCGGAAACCGGCTTCTGCTCAGATTAACTATAAGGTCTGGCATTCTTACTTTGTTTGGTGCGCATCTAACGATTATGACGCTTCCAAGTTTAGTATAGCCAAGTTGTTGGCTTTTCTTCAGCAGGGCCTGGACTTAGGCCTGCGTCTGGCCTCCCTCAAGGTTCAAATATCTGCCTTGTTGGTATGGTTTCAGAGAAAAATTGCGACCTTACCTGATGTGCTTACCTTTACTCAGGGCGTGTTGCGTATCCAACCTCCCTGTGGCTCCTTGGGACTTGTCGGTGGTTTTGGAGGCGTTACAAGACTCTCCGTTTGAACCTCTTGGTTCAGCTGATCTTAAGTGGCTTTCCCTTAAGGTGGTGTTTCTACTGGCTATTGCTCCAGCTAGAATAGTGTCGGATTTGGGTGCCTTGTCCTGTCGTTCCCCATATCTGATATTTCACCGTGACCGGGCGGTTCTTAGGACTCGTGATGGCTGTCTACCTAAGGTGGTTTCTTCGTTCCACCTTAACCAGGAGATTGTGGTTCCGGCACTTGTTTCTCCTGATCTGTCTCCCAAAGAGCAGTCTTTGGATGTGGTACGGGCTCTCCGTATCTATGTGAAGAGAACTGCTCCTATTAGGAAATCTGATTCTCTTTTTGTTGTGTTTGGGTTTCACAAATGGGGCTGATCTGCTCACAAGCAAACTCTGGCCAGATGGATTAGAATGGTGCTTGCACATGCAATGTGAAGGCTGGTCTCTCTGCTCCTGATCACATTCAGGCCCATTCTACTCGGTCTGTTGGACCTTCTTGAGTGGCCCAACGTGGTGCGACCCTTGAACAATTGTGCAAGGCGGCTACGTGGTCCTCTGTGAACACGTTCATAAGGTTCTATGCCTTCGATACTGCCACTTCCCAGAATGCTTCCTTTGGACACTGGGTTCTTGTGCCCGCTACAGTGTATCCCCTCCCATAAGGAACTGCTTTAGGACATCCCCATTGTCTATTCCTTGTGGAGCCCAGTGTACCCCGCAGCAGAAAACGAGTTTTATGGTAACAACTTACCTTTGTTAAAACTCTTTCTGTGAAGTACACTGGGCTCCACAAGGCGCCCACCCTGATGCACTTAGCTTCTTTGGGTTGGTATGGCATTAGTCGCTAACACGTCTCCTGTCATGAGAATGCAGTGTTGTGGCTACTAACCGTTGTCGTCTCTTTTCCTGCTACTGCATTGGACTGGTTAACTAAAAACTGAGATCCTGTGCAGGGAGGCGGGGTGATATAGGAGGCGGCGCTATGCATTCTGGGAAGAAGGTCAAAGCTTTGAGCCTGTTGGTGCCTCGTATCAAGTTCCTACTCTACACCCCATTGTCCATTCCTTGTGGAGCCCAGTGTACCTCGCAGAAAGAGTTTTAACAAAGGTAAGTTCTTACCAAAAAAATCGTTTTCTTTGCTGTTATTTACATACCTTACTTTAAGGAATTATGGGGGTAATTCCAAGTTGATCGCAGCAGGAATTTTGTTAGCAGTTGGGCAAAACCATGTGCACTGCAGGGGAGGCATATATAACATGTGCAGAGAGAGTTAGATTTGGGTGTGGTGTGTTCAATCTGCAATCTAATTTACTGTGTAACAAAATAAAGCAGCCAGTATTTACCCTGCACAGAAATAAAATAACCCACCCAAATCTAACTCTTTCTGCACATGTTATATCTGCCTCCCCTGCAGTGCTCATGGTTTTGCCCAATTGCTAATAAACTTGCTGCTGCGATCAACTCAGAATTACCCCCAATGTGTAAAGATTTGTTTCAATAAGTATACAAATGGAGCAGAATTTGCAAAACTTGAAAATAAAAAGATAATGTTGCTGTTCTTCAACATATGTTTATGTGTGTAGCGCACAAATACTGAGGTGTGAGGCTATCAGCTGGGTGTAATGACGCAATGATTGCAGTATACATGCAGTCTACAACTGAGGTCAGCTTGTGACCTATAGTCACTCAGAAACTGCACATCAGAAATGTGCGATCTGTTGTAAAAATTGCGAATGCACCGCCCACCGACCATCAGCATTCACCCACAACTCGCCCTGCAACACGCCCCTGATCGTAGTTTTTGCGAGTCCAGCCCTTTAGTACGCCCCCTACATGTCTACATTTTTCGGAGTGCATACGCAGTTTCTGCTAAGTCTCAGAAATCAGACGTCATGGCGCTCTCCTGATTGGCTGTGCACTACTAGCCTGCTGTCAATCAGGAGTAGCGCAGCAGCTAGAATGGGGGAGTGCGTGCCTCCATTCTGGCCTATGATGGGAACTTTGCGGCCTGTGGTTAACCGCAAAGTTAATTGGGGTCACCCACAAGGGTGAATTAATTCTGACGTGGCGCTCCCTGATTGGCTGCTGGGATCTCCAGTGACAGGAGTCACGGGGGGTCCTGGTATTCTGGGAAAGGGGTTCCATGTGTAAACATGGAACCCCTTTAGTGGCGTTGTGACCGGACGATCTCTTACGAAAGCACTCACCGCTTTCGCGTCCCGTCCCCAGTGCACAGAATAGAAGGTTAGGTCACATGGGACCTGGCCACATAGGGGATTCCCGCTTACCGTCAGTAACCGCCTGTTACTGACTCCACCCACTGCGCTGTGGGCGGGTTTATGCTGCCCCCACCAAACTCCTAACCTGCCGTGGCGTTTGGAACCACGGTTCTGCTCTGTATGTGCCGACACACTGCGTTACCACACCTGTGTGGTATTGACGAATCCCCACTAGTCCTCTACCGGTAGCTGGCGGAAGGCGGAACTTGGAGACGCTGATTCACCCTAGACAGCCGGTGAACGGGGCTATGTTTTGCAGGTCACAAGATGACGCAATCTTCTTGAGGCAGATGATGTTTTAATGCCAACAAATAGTTCTAAAGAGTACTCTTCCCTATTGCTAGTGGAAACAGCATACAGCAAGATGTTCACAGCAGAAAGTAGTTGGTATAATACGCTCTGGAGGCACGCAGGCCTCCTTTTTATGTCAATTTTCCACACAGTACAACAGGGGGTCATGTCCCCCCTGAGTAATTTCCATCCCATCAGGAAATCTTACAAAATACAAATAAATAAATAAAACAATTTCCTCCTTCCTGGCACACACAAAGTTTTGTATAATTTAAACTCCAATTCCTACCACCTGGGAGTTTACACTTCGCCATTGATAAATTTAGCACATAGCTTCAAAATACAAATGTTTCTGTCTCATTCACATCTCCATGCAAACCCAGTGTTTGGGATTACACCAGGAAAGGCTGCAACAGTCTTCCTTCCACCTTCGTTTGCATTTCAAAGATGTTTGGCCACCAAGAGGCCGGCTAATTGACACTTACTTGTACATAGCAAGTCTGGAGCTAGGACAATTACCATACGATTTCCTATGCAAAAAAAGGTCTCACAAACTATTTTCAAGGCCTTTTTAGCAACAAAATACCTTGTACTTTCCTCATAAGTGCCGTGTCCATCAGTTCATCATTCTCCAACTGCGCACTGCGCAGTGATATAACATATGACACCTTATTAAACATATTTTAAATACCCGGTGCCTAGCACCCACAATACATTTAAAGATGGCGACTAGCACCAGTGCACAGTTTAAAAGTGGCGCCAAGCGCCCATTGTCCTCCTAATGGCGCCGGGCACTAGGGGTTAACCCCTTCAGTGCTGCGGCCGCCATTACACGTGTGGCTGGTTAGTCTCTCCGGCCACAGGCTGGATCGGGTTTTCGGTTTGTTTTTTTTGCCAATGCCGTGGATTACTTCAGGACAGAAGAGGACCGATCACCAGTGGATAATAGGTGAGTATATTGGAATTTTGGATTTACAGGTAAACGTTTGGATTCTACTGGAGAAGGGGATGTGATTGAGCGGCATGGGATGTAGGTAAGTATGTATGAGTGTGTAAGTGTGTTTTAATAAATTTGTACTATCACAGTGTGTGTCTCTTGTTTTTATTTGGGTATTTCTTTTGTTGTAAAACTACATGTACCAGCGGGCCCGTTATTTCCCCGCATGCTGGTACTTGTGGTTCTCCAAGTACCAACAAGCGGGGGAGGCTTGCTGGGACTTGTAGTTCGACAACAAAAGACAATATTCTTATTTTACACACAAAAAGGCTATCAGCCTCCCATCCACCGCCCAGGGATGGGGGGGACAGCCTTGGGCTTCACCCCTAGCCCTTGGGTGCCTGGAGGGGGTGACCCCTTGATTTAAGGGGTCCCCACTCCTCCAGGGAACCCCGGCCAGGGGTGACTAGTTGGGGGGTAATGCCACTGCCGCAGGGACCAGTATAAAAGTGTCCCCCGGCTGTGGCATTATCTCCCCAGCTAGTGGAGCCTGGTGCTGGTTTTAAAAATACGGGGGACCCCTATGTCTTTAGTCCCCCGTATTTTTGGAACCAGGGCTGGCCCAAGAGCCCGGTGCTGATTGTCTAAATACGGGGGGACCCTAGGCAATTGTCCCCCGGTATTTAAACAACCAGCTCAAAGAGCCCGAGGATGGTTATGCTTAGGAGGGGGAACCCCACACAGTTTTTTTAACACTTTTAACTGTTTAAACTCTTTTCATACTGTATTCAATGAAGCCCTGCACGGATCTCACTGATCTGGCCGGACTTCATTGTATTATGGGGGTCATTCCGAGTTGTTCGCTCGCTAGCAGATTTTAGCAGCATTGCACACGCTAGGCCGCCGCCCTCTGGGAGTGTATCTTAGCTTAACAGAATTGCGAATGAAAGATTAGCAGAATTGCGAATAGAAAATTCTTAGTTTCTGAGTAGCTCGAGACTTACTCCTACACTGCGATCAGCTCAGCCCGTTTCGTTCCTGGTTTGACGTCACAAACGCCCTGCGTTCGGCCAGCCACTCCCCCGTTTCTCCAGACACTCCTGTGTTTTATCCTGACACGCCTGCGTTTTTCCGCACACTCCCAGAAAACGGTCAGTTTCCGCCCAGAAACACCCACTTCCTGTCAATCACACTCCGATCACTTCAACGATGGAAATTCTTCGTTCGGACGTGAGTAAATCTACTAAGTTTTGAGCTAAAATACTTAGCGCATGCGTACTGCGTACCATGCGCATGCGCATTTTCGCCTTTATCGCTCCGTTGCGAAAATCGTCAACGAGCGAACAACTCGGAATGACCCCCTATGTCCGGCAGTGTTTTACTAATCACTCCCGTAAAACACTGCCCAACAATACGAATCACATCGACATCGGAAACTACGAAAAATGAAAACTCGGCAGCTTAGTAAATTCCAGAAAATGATTTAAAAAAGTCGCAGAAAAATATACGACAGATAAAATTTTAGATCAAACTCCCACCAATTCGACAGAATCACGAATCAGTAAATAAACCTCCATATCATCATCCTACTGTAGGTGTCCCTTAATCCCTATATGCTCTCCTTTGTGTCTGATCAACTGAACCTTTCTCTACTTTACTTACCCCCTACACCTCTCACTCCCTGTGCCTCACTCCCCCATATCATCCCCTGCACCTCTCACTCTCTCCCCATCTCACCCCCTACACCTCTCACTCCCTGTGCCTCACTCCCTCTCCATCTCACCCCCTGCACCTCTCACTCCCAATCTCACCCCCTGCACCTCCCACTCCCCATCTCACCCCCTTCTCACCACCTACACCTCTCACTCCCTGTGCCTCACTCACCAATCTCACCCCCTGCACCTCTCACTCCCCATCTCACCCCCTGCACCTCTCACTCCCCCCTCTCACCCCCTGCTCATCTCACTCCATCTCACCCCCTACACCTCTCACTCCCTGTGCCTCACTCCCCCATCTCACCCCTGCACCTCTCACTACCTCCCCATCTCAACCCCTGCTTCTCTCACTCCAACTCACCCCCTGAACCTCTCACTCCCTCCCCATCTCACCCCCTGTTCTACTCCCCCGTCACCATCTCACCCCCTGCACATATCACTCCCTCCCCTTCCCCCCCCTCCGCATCTCACCCCCTGCTTCTCTCACTCCCCCATCTCATCCCCTGCACCTCTCACTCCTCCATCTCACCCCCTGCTTCTCTCACTCCCTCCCCATCTCACCCCCTGCACCTCTCACTCCCCCAACTCACCCCCTGCACCTCTCACTCCTCCATCTCACCCCCTGCACCTCTCACTCCTCCATCTCACCCCCTGCTTCTCTCACTCTCCCAACTCACCCCTGAACCTCTCACCCCCTCCCCATCTCACCCCCTGCACCTCTCACTCCTCCATCTCACCCCCTGCACCTCTCACTCCCCATCTCACCCCCTGCACCTCTCACTCCCCCAACTCACCCCCTGCTTCTCTCACTCTCCCAACTCACCCCTGAACCTCCCACTCCCTCCCCTTCTCACCCCCTGCACCTCTCACCCCCTCCCCATCTCACGCCCTGCACCTCACTCCCCCAACTCACCCCCTGCACCTCTCACTCTCCCAACTCACCCCTGAACCTCTCACCCCCTCCCCATCTCACGCCCTGCACCTCTCACTCCTCCATCTCACCCCCTGCACCCTCACTCCCCATCTCAGCCCCTGCTCCTCACTCCTCCATCTCACCCCTGCTCCTCTCACTCCCCCAACTCACCCCCTCCCCATCTCACTCCCTCCTCACCCTCTGCTCCTCTCACTCCCGGAACTCACCCCCTCCCCATCTCACCCCCTGCACCTCTCACTCCCTCCTTCGCATCCCCTCCCCATGTCACCCCCTGCACCTCTCACTCCTCCATCTCCCCCCCTGCTCCTCTCACTTCCCCAACTCACTTCCTGAACCTCTCACTCCCTCCCCTTCTCACCCCCTGCTTCTCTCACCCTCCCCATCTCCCCCCTGCACCTCTCACCCCCTGCCCATCTCACCACCTGCACCTCTCACTCCCTCCCCATCTCACCTCCTGCTTCTCTCGCCCCCTCCCATCTCACCGCTGCATATCTCACTCCCTCCCCATCTCACCCCCTGCTTCAGTGGCCGTGGCCTGGAGCATCAGGTCCCGGCTGCAGTGTAATGCTGGCAGCGGCCGCCAGAAAGTATTGGCTCACGGATCGGCTGCTATTGAAAAGCGAGGAAGCATTTTGGATCTGGCGCCGATTGTGCGCCATTCATGGCTCACAAGCTAATGAAAAGCTGCCACTTGGCAGCTTCTCATTGGCTGGCGGTCCACGAGCCGTGATTGGCTCACACCAGATTTTTAAAAAGCCGCCCCTTCTTTTGATTGGTGCTGCAGCCGGTCCGCGAGCAGGGATTGGCTGGAGGCCGCTGCCACCTTTACAATGGAGCAGGGACCTGATGCTGTGGCCGGACGGAGGCGGAACTGGTTCCGCCTGCAATTAGAGGTGACGTAACACAGTTCCGCCCCACTTTAACCACTGGTGGGGAGTGACCAGGTGGGTCCTGTATGCATTACTGATATGTCTGTTGGGGGCACTGTCAGGATAGGGCCTGAGGAGGGGCCTGTGTGGGTAGCTGCTGTGACTACTCACTCTCAGAAGACTACGGAGAGCGAGGCATAGGCTGCAGATTCTATCCCCCTGACCCCCCTCGCTGCAAACAAACGGGCACACAGCAGGGGTCCAGCCCACGTACTGAGAGTTCAATAGAGAGCCTGTCTATCAAAGCAGAAATGACACAGGCCAGAGCAGCACAGATGAACCTCCCTTCATTAACCTCTGTATGGCTGGTCAAGGAGGTGAATTGGAACAGAGTTCTGGCCACAGCCCCCCTCCCTGCAATGCAGTCACTCACATACATACAACAAGGACTCCACACACAAACTGAGAATTCAAGAGTGCAGCGTGTAAAACAGCTGACGAGCCTGGAAGTCCCAGACTTTACCGGAGAACGACTGTCCCTGATACCATACCAGGTTACTGAGCGACAGCTGAAGTACCCCCAACTTGCTGGGAGGGTCTGCTTAGGTAGCGCAGGGAAATCCCCTGGCCAAGCACCTAGGTATTTAAAGGGGATGCAGTCAGTTTACCTCCAATCACAATCCCGACGTTCAAAATCCCGACACCAATTGACCGATGGTCAAAATCCAGACATGGACAAAATACCGACATTTAAAATACCGTCAACGTCAAAATACCGACATGTAAAATGCCGACAGGTCAAAATACCGACATGAGTTTTTCATGATTTTTTTCATTGAAACCGTCTTGTTCATACTTTACCATCCCAGTGGACCTGGAGGGGGAATATAATAGTGTGCCGAGCGCAGCGAGCCATGCGAGGGGACGTGGTACACTTTATATGGTGTCCATGTTGACTTATGTCGACATACACACAAAAAACAACAAGAAAACGTGTGTCAGTATTTTGACCTGTTGGCATTTTACATGTCGGTATTTTGACCTTGTCGGCATTTTAAATGTTGGTATTTTGTCCATGTCGGGATTTTGACCTTGTCGGGATTTTAACCATCGGTCAATTGGTGTCGGGATTTTGAACGTCGGGATTTTGATTGGAGATATTTCATACCGATCCCATTTAAAGGACTAAAACTGCACAAGCCAGACAGAAGCGCTGGTATGACTGGAATACCAGAACACGCAGATTTGTAGTGGGCAGAAGGTCCTGGTAATGATTCCAATAAGGCAGAATAAACTGAAGGCCCATTCATGGTGGTCCAGTGCATAAATGATGTGATCTATGGGCCTAATGCAGACTGGACGGCTGCAGCGACCGCAGTCTGAAGCTCTTTGTGGAGTGCGCTCGCGCACCTCGGGAGGCCCGGGAGATGCTATCAGCATCTCAGGGCTGCAATCACCTCTCCCTGATTAACAGGATGAGGCGATCACAGACGGAAGGGGGCGTGCCAACGGCGTTAGAATGCCACTTGTGAGGCGCATTCCAGACAACGCAGGAGTGTCTGGACCGTTGTGGGGGTGGGCCACAGCAGCTGCGTGACATCACATAGGAGGCGACCTGGGACGCGGTGGGTAGCCGCCTGCCAGCGCAGCTAAGCTGCGTAGGCAGGGAGTTACTCGGCGGGTGCAAAAGCATCGCCGCCGTGCAATACTGAGCGTCCCCCCGCATGTCAGAGAAACTGATCGGAAGTGTGCTAAATTTAGCACAGCTACGATCAGAATTAAATCACCCCCTCTGTCACTGCCAGCGAGGAGGGCAGGAAAAGACATGGGCCTAATTCAGATCTGATAGCAGCAGCAAATTTGTTCTCTAATGGGCATAACCATGGGGGGGGGGGGGCAGATGTAACATGTGCACTGCAGGGGGGGGGGGGGCAGATGTAACATGTGCACTGCAGGGGGGGGCAGATATAACATGTGCACTGCAGGGGGGGCAGATGTAACATGTGCACTGCAGGGGGGGCAGATGTAACATGTGCACTGCAGGGGGGGCAGATGTAACATGTGCACTGCAGGGGGGGCAGATGTAACATGTGCACTGCAAGGGGTGGCAGATATAACATGTGCACTGCAGGGGGGCAGATGTAACATGTGCACTGCAGGGGGGGCAGATGTAACATGTGCACTGCAGGGGGGGGCAGATGTAACATGTGCACTGCAGGGGGGGGTCAGATGTAACATGTGCACTGCAGGGGGGGCAGATGTAACATGTGCACTGCAGGGGGGGCAGATGTAACATGTGCACTGCAGGGGGGGGGGGGCAGATATAACATGTGCAGTGCAGGGGAGGGGGGGCAGATATAACATGTGCACTGCAGGGGGGGGGGCAGATATAACATGTGCAGTGCAGGGGAGGGGGGGCAGATATAACATGTGCAGTGCAGGGGAGGGGGGGCAGATATAACATGTGCACTGCAGGTGGGGCAGATGTAACATGTGCACTGCAGGTGGGGCAGATATAACATGTGCACTGCAGGTGGGGCAGATGTAACATGTGCACTGCAGGGGGGGGGTCAGATGTAACATGTGCACTGCAGGGGGGGTCAGATGTAACATGTGCACTGCAGGTGGGGCAGATGTAACATGTGCACTGCAGGTGGGGCAGATGTAACATGTGCACTGCAGGTGGGGCAGATGTAACATGTGCACTGCAGGGGGGGGCAGATGTAACATGTGCACTGCAGGTGGGGCAGATGTAACATGTGCACTGCAGGGGGGGCAGATGTAACATGTGCACTGCAGGTGGGGCAGATGTAACATGTGCACTGCAGGGGGGGCAGATGTAACATGTGCACTGCAGGTGGGGCAGATGTAACATGTGCACTGCAGGGGGGGCAGATGTAACATATGTAGAGAGAGTTAGATTTGGGTGGGGTGATACAGAAGTCCTGCAGTTCCTGGGGACTCCGTAAGGACCATGGGGATTATACCAAAGCTCCCAAACGGGCGGGAGAGTGCGGATGACTCTGCAGCACCAAATGAGAGAACTCCAGGTCCTCCTCAGCCAGGGTATCAAATTTGTAGAATTTAGCAAACGTGTTTGCCCCTGACCAAGTAGCTGCTCGGCAAAGTTGTAAAGCCGAGACCCCTCGGGCAGCCGCCCAAGATGAGCCCACCTTCCTTGTGGAATGGGCTTTTACAGATTTTGGCTGTGGCAGGCCTGCCACAGAATGTGCAAGCTGAATTGTACTACAAATCCAACGAGCAATAGTCTGCTTAGAAGCAGGAGCACCCAGCTTGTTGGGTGCATACAGGATAAACAGCGAGTCAGATTTTCTGACTCCAGCCGTCCTGGAAACCTATATTTCCAGGGCTCTGACAACGTCTAGCAACTTGGAGTCCTCCAAGTCCCTAGTAGCCGCAGGCACCACAATAGGTTTATTCAGGTGAAACGCTGAAAACCACCTTAGGGAGAAACTGAGGACAAGTCCTCAATTCCGCCCTGTCCGAATGGAAAATCAGATGAGGGCTTTTACAGGATAAAGCCGCCAATTCTGACATGCACCTGGCCCAGGCCAGGGCCAACAGCATGACCACTTTCCATGTGAGATATTTTAACTCCACATATTTAAGTGGTTCAAACCAATGTGACTTTTGGAACCCAAAAACTACATTTAGATCCCAAGGTGCCACTGGAGGCACAAAAGGAGGCTGTATATACAGTACCCCTTTCACAAACGTCTGAACTTCAGGGACTGAAGCTAGTTCTTTTTGGAAGAAAATTGACAGGGCCGAAATTTGAACCTTAATGGACTCCCATTTCAGGCCCATAGACACTCCTGTTTGCAGGAAATGTAGGAATCGACCTAGTTGAAAAATTCCTCCGTCGGGGCCTTACTGGCCTCGCACCACGCAACATATTTTCGCCAAATGCGGTGATGTTTTGCGGTTATATCTTTCCTGGCTTTGATCAGGATAGGAATGACTTCATCCGGAATGCCTTTCTCCTTCAGGATCCGGCGTTCAACCGCCATGCCGTCAAACGCAGCCGCGGTAAGTCTTGGAACAGACAGGGTCCTTGCTGGAGCAGGTCCCTTCTTAGAGGTAGAGGCCACGGATCCTCCGTGAGCATCTCTTGAAGTTCCGGTTACCAAGTCCTTCTTGGCCAATCCGGAGCCACGAATATAGTGCTTACTCCTCTCCATCTTATAATTCTCAGTACCTTGGGTATGAGAGGCAGAGGAGGGAACACATACACTGACTGGTACACCCACTGTGTTACCAGAGCGTCCACAGCTATTGCCTGAGGGTCCCTTGACCTGGCGCAATACTTGTCGAGTTTTATAAACATGTGGAAGACTTCTGGGTGAAGTCCCCACTCTCCCGGGTGGAGGTCGTGTCTGCTGAGGAAGTCTGCTTCCCAGTTGTCCACTCCCGGAATGAATACTGCTGACAGTGCTATCACATGATTTTCCGCCCAGCGAAGAATCCTTGCAGCTTCTGCCATTGCCCCCCTGCTTCTTGTGTCACCCTGTCTGTTTACGTGGGTGACTGCCGTGATGTTGTCCGAATGGATCAACTCCGGGTGACCTTGAAGCAGAGGTCTTGCTGAGCTTAGAGCATTGTAAATGGCCCTTAGCTTCAGGATATTTATGTGAAGTGATGTCTCCAGGCTTGACCATAAGCTCTGGAAATTCCTTCCCTCTGTGACTGCTCCCCAGCCTCGCAGGCTGGCATCCGTGGTCACCAGGACCCAGTCCTGAATGTGCGGCCCTCTAGAAGATGAGCACTCTGCAACCACCACAGGAGAGACATCCTTGTGCTTGGTGACAGGGTTATCCGCTGATGCATCTGAAGATGCGACCCGGACCATTTGTCCAGCAGGTCCCACTGGAAAGTTCTCGCGTGGAATCTGCCGAATGGGATTGCTTCGTAGGAAGCCACCATTTTTCCCAGAACCATTTCATTGATGTACTGAGACTTGACTCGGTTATAGGAGGTTCCCGACTAGCTCGGATAACTCCCTGACTTTCTCCTCCGGGAGAAACACCTTTTTCTGGACTGTGTCCAGGATCATCCCTAGGAACAGAAGACGAGTCGTCGGAATCAGCTGCGATTTTGGAATATTGAGAATCCAATCGTGCTGCCGCAACACTACCTGAGATAGTGCTACACCGACCTCCAACTGTTCCCTGGATCTTACCCTTATCAGGGAATCGTCCAAGTAAGGGATAACTAAAATTCCCTTCCTTCGAAGGAGTATCATCATTTCGGCCATTACCTTGGTAAAGACCCGGGGTGCCGTGGACCATCCATACGGCAGCGTCTGAAACTGATAGTGACAGTTCTGTACCATAAACCTGAGGTACCCTTGGTGAGAAGGGTAAATTGGGACATGAAGGTAAGCATCCTTGATGTCCCGAGACATCATGTAGTCCCCTTCTTCCAGGTTCGCAATCACTGCTCTGAGTGACTCAATCTTGAATTTGAACCTCCGTATGTAAGTGTTCAAGATTTTAGATTTAGAATCGGTCTCACCGAGCCGTCCGGCTTCGGTACCACAACAGTGTGGAATAATACCCCGTTCCCTGTTGCAGGAGGGGTACCTTGATTATCACCTGCTGGGAATACAGCTTGTGAATGGCTTCCAAAACTGCCTCCCTGGGGTAAATTTACTAAGGTCCCGATTTTGACCGAGATGCCGTTTTTTCATCAAAGTGTCATCTCGGTAATTTACTAAGCAATAATCACGGCAGTAATGAGGGCATTCGTAATTTTTTGGAAGTCCAACAAAAAAATTACGAATGAATACACCATCGGTCAAAACGCGGCTGTTTAACTATGAATCTCGGTAATTTACTAAGAAGTGCAAAGCAAAAAAAAACCAAACACTGCCGTGAAAAATTACAACTCGTAAAAAAGTGCTTAAAAAAAACAGACCTGCTTTTTTTTACCGTGATTGTATAGGCATGCACGGATCCATGAGATCCGTGCATGTATATCAGTGGGAAGGGGTGGGAAAGTGATTATTTTCACAAAAAAAATTGCGTGGGGTCCCCCCTCCTAAGCATAACCAGCCTCGGGCTCTTTGAGCCGATCCTGGTTGCAGAAATATGGGGGAAAAAATGACAGGGGTTCCCCCATATTTAAGCAACCAGCATCGGGCTCTGCGCCTGGTCCTGGTTCCAAAAATACGGGGGACAAAAAGAGTAGGGGTCCCCCGTACTTTTAAAACCAGCACCGGGCTCCACTAGCTGGACAGATAATGCCACAGCCGGGGGTCACTTTTATATAGTGCCCTGCGGCCGTGGCATCAAAAATCCAACTAGTCACCCCTGGCCGGGGTACCCTGGGGGAGTGGGGACCCCTTCAATCAAGGGGTCCCCCCCCCCCAGCCACCCAAGGGCCAGGGGTGAAGCCCGAGGCTGTCCCCCCCCATCCAATGGGCTGCGGATGGGGGGGCTGATAGCCTTTGTTGTAAATGAAAAGATATTGTTTTTAGTAGCAGTACTACAAGTCCCAGCAAGCCTCCCCCGCATGCTGGTACTTGGAGAACCACAAGTACCAGCATGCGGCGTAAAAACGGGCCCGCTGGTACCTGTAGTACTATTACTAAAAAAATACCCAAATAAACACAAGACACACACACCGTGAAAGTAAAGATTTATTACATACATCCACACAAACATACATACATACTTACCTTATGTTCACACGAGGGTCTGTCCTCTTCTCCAGTAGAATCCAAGGGGTACCTGTTGAATAAATTCTACTCACCAGATCCTGGGTCCCAGGGTCCTCGGGGCAACCATTTGTAATCCAGGTACTTGAATAAAATAACAAAACGGAAAGCCGAGCCACGAACTGAAAGGGGCCCCATGTTTTCACATGGGACTCCTTTCCCCGAATGCCAGAAACCCACTCTGACTTCTGTCTAAGTGGGTTTCTTCAGCCAATCAGGGAGCGCTACGTTGTAGCACCCTCCTGATCGGCTGTGTGCTCCTGTACTGTCTGACAGGCGGCACACGGCAGTGTTACAATGTAGCGCCTATGCGCTCCATTGTAACCAATGGTGGGAACTTTCTGCTCAGCGGTGACGTCACTTTAGGTCAACCGCAGGGCAGAAAGTTCCCACCATTGGTTACAATGGAGCGCATAGGCGCTACATTGTAACACTGCCGTGTGCCGCCTGTCAGACAGTACAGGAGCACACAGCTGATCAGGAGGGTGCTACAACGTAGCGCTCCCTGATTGGCTGAAGAAACCCACTTAGACATCAGTCAGAGTGGGTTTCTGGCATTCGGGGAAAGGAGTCCCATGTGAAAACATGGGGCCCCTTTCAGTTCGTGGCTCGGCTTTCCGTTTTGTTATTTTATTCAAGTACCTGGATTACAAATGGTTGCCCCGAGGACCCTGGGACCCGGGATCTGGTGAGTAGAATTTATTCAACAGGTACCCCTTGGATTCTACTGGAGAAGAGGACAGACCCTCGTGTGAACATAAGGTAAGTATGTATGTATGTTTGTGTGCATGTATGTAATAAATCTTTACTTTCACGGTGTGTGTGTCTTGTCTTTTTTTGGGTATTTTTTTAGTAGTAGTACTACAGGTACCAGCGGGCCCGTTTTTCCGCCGCATGCTGGTACTTGTGGTTCTCCAAGTACCAGCATGCGGGGGAGGCTTGCTGGGCCTTGTAGTACTGCTACTAAAAACAATATCTTTTCATTATCACAAAAGGCTATCAGCCCCCCCATCCGCAGCCCATTGGATGGGGGGGGGACAGCCTCGGGCTTCACCCCTGGCCCTTGGGTGGCTGGGGGGGGGGACCCCTTGATTGAAGGGGTCCCCACTCCCCCAGGGTACCCCGGCCAGGGGTGACTAGTTGGATTTTTGATGCCACGGCCGCAGGGCACTATATAAAAGTGACCCCCGGCTGTGGCATTATCTGTCCAGCTAGTGGAGCCCGGTGCTGGTTTTAAAAATACGGGGGACCCCTACTCTTTTTGTCCCCCGTTTTTTTGGAACCAGGACCAGGCGCAGAGCCCGATGCTGGTTGCTTAAATATGGGGGAACCCCTGTCAATTTTTTACCCATATTTTTGCAACCAGGATCGGCTCAAAGAGCCCGAGGCTGGTTATGCTTAGGAGAGGGGACCCCACGCAATTTTTTTTTTGGATTTTACAGTGTTTCATTTAAAAAAAAAAAAAAAAATGAACCCCAGCACGGATCACACAGATCCGGCCGAGATTCATTGTAAAAAAGTCGGCAGTGTTTTGCTAATCACTGCCGTAAAAAACAGAAAAAAAAACCGAATGACATCGACATCGGAAAACCCGAAAAGGCTAAATACGGCAGCTTAGTAAATTAGACGTAATCAATTCAAAAAGGTTGCAATTTTACACTGTCGATGTCATTCGTGATTGAACTTTGACCTGAAACGGGAAAATACGAATCTTAGTAAATTTACCCCCCTGTCAGAAGGAGACATCGGTAAAGCCGACTTTAGGAAACGGCGAGGGGGAGACGTCTCGAATTCCAATTTGTACCCCTGAGATATCACCTGAAGGATCCAGGGGTCTACTTGCGAGTGAGCCCACTGCGCGCTGAAATTCATTGAGATGGGCCCCCACCGTGCCTGATTCTGCTTGTAAAGCCCCAGCGTCATACTGAGGGCTTGGCAGAGGCGGGAGAGGGCTTCTGTTCCTGGGAACTGGCTGATTTCTGCAGCCTTTTTCCTCTCCCTCTGTCACGGGGCAGAAATGAGGAACCTTTTGCCCGCTTGCCCACGAAAAGACTGCGCCTGATAATACGGCGTCTTCTTATTTTGAGAGGCTACCTGGGGTACAAACGTGGATTTCCCAGCTGTTGCCGTGGCCACCAGGTCTGAAAGACCGACCCCAAATAACTCCTCCCCTTAATAAGGCAATACTTCCAAATGCCGTTTGGAATCCGCATCACCTGACCACTGTCGTGTCCATAACCCTCTACTGGCAGAAATGGACAACGCACTTAGACTTGATGCCAGTCGGCAAATATTCCGCTGTGCATCACGCATATATAGAAATGCATCTTTTAAATGCTCTATAGGCAATAATATACTGTCCCTATCTAGGGTATCAATATTTTCAGTCAGGGAATCCGACCACGCCAACACAGCACTGCACATCCAGGCTGAGGCGATTGCTGGTCGCAGTATAACACCAGTATGTGTGTAAATACATTTTAGGATACCCTCCTGCTTTCTATCAGCAGGATCCTTAAGGGCGGCCATCTCAGGAGAGGGTAGAGCCCTTGTTCTTACAAGCGTGTGAGCGCTTTATCCACCCTAGGGGGTGTTTCCCAACGCACCCTAACCTCTGGCGGGAAAGGATATAATGCCAATAACATTTTAGAAATTATCAGTTGTTATCGGGGGAAACCCACGCATCATCACACACCTCATTTAATTTCTCAGATTCAGGAAAACTACAGGTAGTTTTTCCTCACCGAACATAATACCCCTTTTTGGTGGTACTCGTATTATCAGAAATGTGTAAAACATTTTTCATTGCCTCAATCATGTAACGTGTGGCCCTACTGGAAGTCACATTTGTCTCTTCACCGTCGACACTGGAGTCAGTATCCGTGTCGGCGTCTATATCTGCCATCTGAGGTAACGGGCGCTTTAGAGCCCCTGACGGCCTATGAGACGTCTGGACAGGCACAAGCTGAGTAGCCGGCTGTCTCATGTCAACCACTGTCTTTTATACAGAGCTGACACTGTCACGTAATTCCTTCCAACAGTTCATCCACTCAGGTGTCGACCCCCTAGGGGGTGACATCACTATTACAGGCAATCTGCTCCGTCTCCACATCATTTTTCTCCTCATACATGTCGACACAAACGTACCGACACACAGCACACACACAGGGAATGCTCTGATAGAGGACAGGACCCCACTAGCCCTTTGGGGAGACAGAGGGAGAGTTTGCCAGCACACACCAGAGCGCTATATATATACAGGGATAACCTTATATAAGTGTTTTTCCCCTTATAGCTGCTGTATTTTTAATACTGCGCGTAATTAGTGCCCCCCTCTCTTTTTTAACCCTTTCTGTAGTGTAGTGACTGCAGGGGAGAGCCAGGGAGCCTCCCTCCAACGGAGCTGTGAGGGAAAATGGCGCCAGTGTGCTGAGGAGATAGGCTCCGCCCCCTTCTCGGCAGCCTTATCTCCCGTTTTTCTGTGTATTCTGGCAGGGGTTAAATTAATCCATATAGCCCAGGAGCTATATGTGATGCATTTTTTTTGCCATCCAAGGTGTTTTTATTGCGTCTCAGGGCGCCCCCCCCCCCCCCAGCACCCTCAGTGACCGGAGTGTGAAGTGTGCTGAGAGCAATGGCGCACAGCTGCAGTGCTGTGCGCTACCTTGTTGAAGACAGGACGTCTTCTGCCGCCGATTTTCCGGACCTCTTCTGTCTTCTGGCTCTGTAAGGGGGCCGGCGGCGCGGCTCTGGGACCTATCCATGGCTGGGCCTGTGATCGGTCCCTCTGGAGCTAATGTCCAGTAGCCTAAGAAGCCCAATCCACTCTGCACGCAGGTGAGTTCGCTTCTTCTCCCCTTAGTCCCTCGATGCAGTGAGCCTGTTGCCAGCAGGTCTCACTGAACATAAAAAACCTAAAACTAAACTTTTCACTAAGCAGCTCAGGAGAGCCACCTAGTGTGCACCCTTCTCGTTCGGGCACAAAAATCTAACTGAGGCTTGGAGGAGGGTCATGGGGGGAGGAGCCAGTGCACACCAGGTAGTTCTAAAGCTTTACTTTTGTGCCCAGTCTCCTGCGGAGCCGCTATTCCCCATGGTCCTTACGGAGTCCCCAGCATCCACTTAGGACGTTAGAGAAATAAACCATCACTTTGGTTTTGTCAGCTCTGTGTCTGAGTGAGTAGAAGAACCCCGTATCCTCACAGGGCCTGACCATTAAACCAGAGAAATACCAGCTGGGGATGCATGAGGTACAGTACCTGGGGCACAGAGTAGGTGGAGGTACCCTCCGTCCCAAACCAGGGAAGGTGGAGGCTACTCTTGCCTGGCCAAACCCCAGAACCAAGAAACAGGTCATGTCTTTTTTGGGGACTACAGGGTACTTTCGCAAGTTTGTACCCTAGTACAGCACAATTGCGAAGCCCCTGACAGATCTCATAAAAAAGAAGCTTCCCCAATTGATGCACTGGACAGAAGCTTGGGAGCAAGCCTTCTGCACATTGAAGACAGCCCTGTCTGAAGCGCCGATGCTGAAGGCACCTGATTTTAAACGCTTGTTCATAGTGCAAGTGGACGCATCTAACTTTGGTCTGGGGGCTGTGCTCAGTCAGGTTAATGACCAAGGGGGAGAACACCCCATTCTGTTTTTAAGCTGAAAGCTGCTTCCCTGTGAGGTAGTCTATGAAACCATTGAGTAGGAGTGCCTTGCATTTGTCTGGGCCCTCCAGAAGTTGCAGTCCTATTTGTATGGACTTGCTTTTACCATAGTCACGGAACACTACCCCTTACACTGGTTGCATAGAGTCTCAGGTGACAACGGCAAACTACTCCAGTGGAGCTTGATATTGCAACAATACAAACTTCACCATTCAGTACCGAAAGGGTTCACACAATGGAAACTGCGAAAGTCTGTCCAGACAGGGGGAAGACAGCAGCCCATAACGCTCCAGAATTGCACCGTGTTAGACGCCGTTATTCTAGTAGCTATCATAGGAGGGAGATGTAAGGGATGCTCAATTTTATATCGAAATGGGCATAATTGAACGTTGTATTATTATTACTGAATGATGTATCGATGTACCAATGTATTGTACAAGTGGAATATCTTTGCATGTCAAATGGTAGAAAGTGAATTGATCTGCTGGAATGTGCTCATATTGTATCCACCAGAAGTCCAGAGACAAAAGGCTAAAATCCTGAATGAAAGAGCGATCAAGAGGTTGGAGTTTGTATATAAGGGAGGCAGTCAATTGACCGCCGGATGGGATCCTGCCAGTCAATATACCGACCCCGGAATCCTGACACCATCTGCAATACCGGCTGAGTCCCGACCGCTGGCTGCTTTCCCCACTTGGGTGGTGGTCCACATCACCACCCGAGGGGGAATAGAACCCTGTGGCCACTAGGCCCGAAGTGCACCAAGCCCATGAGGGTATACGCTACACTCGCCACCGGGATCCCTGCGTTGGTCCCTTGACCACCAGGATCTCATACTGATCCCGTATATAACATAGCAGGGGTCAAACCAACAAACCACTATGGCCAGAAGGGTGTGACCTCTTCTTCCTGAGACAAAGTTGTAAACCCTAGCCCAAGCTGATTATAAAATCATGGCCAGAGCTTTAAAGCAAGCCATAAAATATTAAAGTATCAGCCCTGCTTGGATGGCTGAGAAACCCCCACAGTGTAAGCTGAGACTCACTCCATTCTGGTTTTGGGAAGGTTAAATGAAGCCCAAATAGCTGGTGGGAGGCTGCAGCATGTAGCTTTAAATATGGGAAACTTACTCTGAAAATGTGTCATTATCTTTGAGGTGGCATCCAGGGAGAGACTACAGCCTATAATGTCCAGGATAAGAAGAGAGCCCTCACTCCACAGCAATCAGCCCTGCCTAGGTGAAATTAATGTTGTTTTTTCTCCCTATTTTATTTCTTGACATTTTAATGACTTGTGTGACTATTTAAACTATTATATTCTTGTAACCTTTCTTTTTCTGTAACTATAAACTTTAAAGTTTTGATTTGGATTAAAAGTCTTAATCTTAGTTCTGGATTCTGTGTTTTCACACCTAAACCACAGGAGGCTCATGGTACCTAACTTTTTACGTATTAATAATTGTGATTGGGGGTGAGAGCAGGAGCTCACCATGGGCTTGACCCAAAAGGTATTTCTGCTGGTGGCAGTTACCAGATTGATTTACCACACGCGCTGAGGTAATCTGTAAGGTGTCACTGGCAGCATTCTCAGATTGGTGTTTCTGGAGAATCGCTGCGCCTGGACTCGTGACAACCCATATAAGAATTAGACTATGCATATATACATACACAGAACATACATATAAATACACTGTATATGTACCTGTCACGGGTCAGGCTAGGAGAGGTAGGGGGTCCAGGTCTTACCCGTCGTGCATTGTGGCAGAGGCCATCAGGCGAAGGTGTGGGCTGCTGGCGAGCGAGATGTTCGGGCAGGTCCACAGGCATCCGTCGGGACTGTTTATGGGGGTCCTGGTGAGAAACAGGCTCGGGGGAATTTGGCGGCATCGGGTGCAACCATCTTATTTACCAGTCAGGTGACTGTGTGGGCCAATCAGAGACTAGATGGGTCTGCTAGCACCAGCAGCCAATCAGAAGCTACCTGCAGGTATAAACCTGGTAGTTTCAATATAGAAGTTGCCAGTGCAATGTCTTGATGCATCCCCGTGGTGGGGTCTGCTCTCTGTGCTTTGTGTAAGCAGTATCCAATACTCTACAAATCTTCTGCTCTAGTACTCCATTGTCTGCTTTTCTGCCACAGTAGCCCCAAAGCTCCAGTCAGGCTGCAAGAACCACGCAGTTACCTTTGACGTACCCCGTTATCTTGCTTCGGTCCCACAGTAACCAAACCTGATCACGGTCACCCGATACTTACAACATTTCCTGCTCAGGCCTAGAAATTCCTGGTACAACAGAGGGACTCCGTGACTCGTTGGATTCTCTATTTCTTGCTAGTCTTGCCATCAATAAATCCATGATCCAGCCCGTCTTTTTTCAAAGAATCCGTGTCCCCACACTCTCCTGCATCCATTTAGGGTCTAAAACCTGCACCGGCTGTGACACTACCTGCTTTAGTTGTTTTTATTTTAAACCTATCATTACGGTACTATTTATGACCATCAAATGTATCACTGCTGGGATATATATATAATTTATCCAACATCATCAAACATAACCAAAACAGATAACATATCATAGGCCCATCTCAATTTGACGCCACAAAAAATAAGATTTTACTCACCGGTAAATCTATTTCTCCTAGTCCGTAGAGGATGCTGGGGACTCCGTAAGGACCATGGGGTATAGACGGGCTCCGCAGGAGATGGGGCACCTAAAAAGAACTTTGACTATGGGTGTGCACTGGCTCCTCCCTCTATGCCCCTCCTCCAGACCTCAGTTAGAGAACTGTGCCCAGAGGAGATGGACAATACAAGGCAGGATTTAGAAATCCAAGGGCAAGATTCATACCAGCCCACACCAATCATACCATGTAACCTGGAACATACATAACCAGTTAACAGTATGAACAACAACAGTAACGATCCAAGACCGATGTCAACTGTAACATAACCCTTATGTAAGCAACAACTATATACAAGTCTTGCAGAGTTTCCGCACTGGGACGGGCGCCCAGCATCCTCTACGGACTAGGAGAAATAGATTTACCGGTAGGTTTAAAATCTTATTTTCTCTTACGTCCTAGAGGATGCTGGGGACTCCGTAAGGACCATGGGGTTTATACCAAAGCATCCAATCAGGCGGGAGAGTGCGTATGACTCTGCAGCACCGACTGAGCAAACGCTAGGTCCTCATCAGCCAGGGTATCAAACTTGTAGAATTTACCAAAATTGTTTGACCCCGACCAAGTCGCCGCTCGGCAAAGTTGTAAAGCCGAGACGCCTCAGGCAGCCGCCCAAGAAGAGCCCACCTTCCTAGTGGAATGGGCCTTAACCGAATTTGGTACCGGCAATCCAACCGTAGAGTGAGCCTGCTGAATCGTATTACAGATCCAGCGAGCAATAGTCTGCTTCGAAGCAGGAGCGCCAATCTTATTGGCCGCATACAGGATAAACAGAGCCTCTGTTTTCCTAATTCTAGCCGTCCTGGCTACATAAATTTTTACCGCCCTGACTACGTCCAGGGATCTGGAATCCTCGAGGTCACTTGTAGCCACAGGCATCACAATAGGTTGATTCATATGGAACGAAGAAACCACTTTAGGCAAAAATTGCGGACGTGTCCTCAATTCAGCTCGATCCACATGAAAAATCAAGTAGGGGCTCTTGTATGACAAAGCCGCCAATTCTGACACTTGCCTTGCTGATGATAAGGCCAACAACATGACCACCTTCCAGGTAAGAAATTTCAACTCAACCTTGTTAAGCGGTTTAAACCAGTGTGATTTTAGGAACTGCAACACCACGTTCAGGTCCCATGGTGCCACTGGAGGCACAAAAGGGGGCTGGATGTGCAGCACTCCCTTTACAAACGTCTGGACTTCTGGAAGAGAAGCCAATTCCTTCTGAAAGAAAATCGAGAGGGCCGAAATCTGTACCTTAACAGAGCCTAATTTCAGGCCCATATCCACTCCTGTCTGTAGGAAGTGGAGAAGACGACCCAGATGAAAATCTTCCGTAGGTGCATTCTTGGTCTCACACCAAGACACATACTTTCGCCAGATACGGTGATAATGTTTTACCGTCACCTCCTTCCTAGCCTTTATTAAAGTAGGGATGACCTCTTCCGGAATCCCCTTTTTCGCTAGGATTCGGCGTTCAACCGCCATGCCGTCAAACGTAACTGCGGTAAGTTTTGAAATACACAGGGCCCCTGCTGCAACAGGTCTTCCCTCAGAGGAAGAGGCCAGGGATCTCCTGTGAGCATCTCTTGTAGATCCGAGTACCAGGCCCTTCGAGGCCAGTCTGGGACAACGAGTATCGTTCGTACTCTTCTTCGTCTTATGATCCTCAACACTTTTGTGATGAGAGGAAAAGGAGGAAACACGTAGACCGATTTGAACACCCACGGTGTTACCAGAGCGTCCACTGCTATTGCCTGAGGGTCCCGAGACCTGGCGCAGTACCTCTGAAGTTTTTTGTTGAGGCGTGACGCCATCATGTCTATTTGAGGAGTTCCCCAAAGACGTGTTATGTCTGCAAAGACTTCTTGATGAAGTCCCCACTCTCCTGGATGGAGATCGTGTCTGCTGAGGAAGTCTGCTTCCCAGTTGTCCACTCCCGGAATGAAGACAGCTGACAGAGCGCTTACATGATTTTCCGCCCAGCGAAGGATCCTTGTGGCTTCCGCCATCGCGACCCTGCTTTTTGTCCCGCCTTGGCGGTTCACATGAGCCACTGCTGTGACATTGTCTGATTGAATCAGAACCGGTAGGTTTCGAAGAAAACTCTCCGCTTGTCGAAGGCCGTTGTAAATGGCCCTGAGTTCCAACACATTGATGTGTAGACAGGACTCCTGGTCTGACCAAAGACCCTGAAAATGTTTTCCCTATGTGACCGCTCCCCATCCTCGGAGGCTCGCGTCCGTGGTAACCAGGATCCAATCCTGAATTCCGAACCTGCGACCCTCCAGGAGGTGAGCACTTTGCAACCAGCACAGGAGGGACACTCTGGTCCCTGGGGACAGAGTTATTTTCCGATGTAAGTGCAGATGGGACCCGGACCACTTGTCCAGAAGGTCCCATTGAAAAGTCCTTGCATGGAACCTGCCGAAGGGAATGGCCTCGTAGGCCGCCACCATTTTCCCCAGAACTCGAGTGCTTTGGTGAACGGACACCCTTTTCGGTTTTAGCAGGTCTCTGACCATGTTCTGTATGTCTTGGGCTTTCTCTATTGGGAGGAAGACCTTCATTTGTTCCGTATCCAGTATCATACCTAGGAACGGTAGTCGAGTTGTCGGAATCAACTGTGACTTCGGTAGATTTAGAATCCAACCGTGTTGCTGGAGCACTCTCAACGAGAGCGCCACACTGTTCAGCAATTTCTCCCTTGATCTCGCTTTTATCAGATCATCCAAGTATGGGATAATTGTGACTCCATGCTTGCGCAGGACCACCATCATTTCCGCCATTATCTTGGTGAAAATCCTCGGGGGCCGTGGAGAGTCCAAACGGCAACGTCTGAAATTGGTAATGACAATCCTGTACAGCGAATCTCAGGTATTCCTGATGGGGGGCATATATGGGGACATGAAGGTACGCATCCTTTATGTCCAGAGACACCATAAACTCCCCCTCCTCCATGTTGGCTATTATCGCTCTGAGAGATTCCATTTTGAATTTGAATCTTCTTATGTACAGGTTTAGGGATTTCAGATTCAAAATAGGTCTGACCGAACCGTCCGGTTTCGGGACCACAAATAGGGTTGAATAGTAACCTCTTCCCTGCTGGTGCAGGGGAACCTTGATTATCACTTGCTGTATACACAGCGTTTGAATTGCAGCTAACACTACATCCCTTTCCGATGTGGAAGCTGGTAGGGACGATTTGAAAAATCGGCGCGGGGGCACCTCCTCGAATTCCAATTTGTAACCCTGGGAAACTATTTCCAACACCCAGGGATTCAGGTCCGAACTGACCCAGACCTGACTGAAAAGTCGAAGACGTGCCCCCACCGGTGCGGACTCCCTCAGGGGAGCCCCAGCGTCATGCTGTGGTTTTTGGAGCAGCCGGGGAGGACTTTGGTTCCTGAGCACCTGCCGAAGCAGGTGCTCTCTTGCCTCTGCCCTTACCTCTGGCGAGGAAAGAGGATCCCCGACCTCTTTTGGACTTGTGCGACCGAAAGGACTGCATCTGATAGGGTGTTACTTTCTTTTGCTGTTGGGGTATATAAGGTAAAAAATTTGATTTACCTGCTGTGGCTGTGGAAACCAGGTCCGTCAGCCCATCCCCAAACAATACATCACCCTTGTAGGGTAGTACTTCCATATGTTTCTTGGAATCCGCATCACCCGTCCATTGGCGAGTCCATAAGGATCTTCTCGCTGAGACAGACATGGCATTGGCCCTAGAAGCTAGCAATCCAATGTCCCTTTGAGCATCCCTCATAAATAAGACTGCGTCTTTAATATGGGCTAGAGTTAGGAATATAGTATCCTTATCCATATTATCAAATTGATCTGTCAGCTCATCTGTCCAAGCTGCAATTGCGCTACACACCCATGCCGACGCAATTGTCGGTCTTAGCACAGCACCCGTATGAGAATAAATACACTTTAAGGTAGTTTCTTGCCTGCGATCTGCAGGGTCCTTAAGGGCTGCTGTGTCAGGAGACGGTAGCGCCACTTTCTTGGACAAGCGCGTCAGGGCTTTGTCCACAGTGGGGGGTGCTTCCCAAATCTCCCTGTCCTGCTTAGGGAAAGGGTATGCCATATAAATTCTTTTGGGGATCTGCGGTCTCTTATCCGGAGTCTCCCAAGCTTTTCCAAAGAATTAATTTAATTCATGAGATATGGGAAAGTTAATAATAAGAATTTACTTACCGATAATTCTATTTCTCATAGTCCGTAGTGGATGCTGGGAACTCCGTAAGGACCATGGGGAATAGCGGCTCCGCAGGAGACTGGGCACAAAAGTAAAGCTTTAGGACTACCTGGTGTGCACTGGCTCCTCCCCCTATGACCCTCCTCCAAGCCTCAGTTAGGATACTGTGCCCGGACGAGCGTACACAATAAGGAAGGATTTATGAATCCCGGTTAAGACTCATACCAGCCACACCGATCACACCGTACAACCTGTGATCTGAATCCAGTTAACAGCATGATAACAGAGGAGCCTCTGGAAAGATGGCTCACAACCACAATAACCCGATTTTTGTAACAATAACTATGTACAAGTATTGCAGACAATCCGCACTTGGGATGGGCGCCCAGCATCCACTACGGACTATGAGAAATAGAATTATCGGCAAGTAAATTCTTATTTTCTCTGACGTCCTAGTGGATGCTGGGAACTCCGTAAGGACCATGGGGATTATACCAAAGCTCCCAAACGGGCGGGAGAGTGCGGATGACTCTGCAGCACCGAATGAGAGAACTCCAGGTCCTCCTCAGCCAGGGTATCAAATTTGTAGAATTTAGCAAACGTGTTTGCCCCTGACCAAGTAGCAGCTCGGCAAAGTTGTAAAGCCGAGACCCCTCGGGCAGTCGCCCAAGATGAGCCCACTTTCCGTGTGGAATGGGCTTTTACAGATTTTGGCTGTGGCAGGCCTGCCACAGAATGTGCAAGCTGAATTGTGCTACAAATCCAACGAGCAATAGTCTGCTTAGAAGCAGGAGCACCCAGCTTGTTGGGTGCATACAGGATAAACAGCGAGTCAGATTTTCTGACTCCAGCCGTCCTGGAAACATATATTTTCAGGGCCCTGACTACGTCCAGCAACTTGGAGTCCTCCAAGTCCCTAGTAGCCGCAGGTACCACAATAGGCTGGTTCACGTGAAACGCTGAAAACAGCTTAGGGAGAAACTGAGGACGAGTCCTCAATTCCGCCCTGTCTGGAAGATCAGATAAGGGCCTTTACAGGATAAAGCCCCCAATTCTGACACGCGCCTGGCCGAGGCCAGGGCCAACAACATGACCACTTTCCATGTGAGATATTTTAACTCCACAGATTCAAGTGGTTCAAACCAATGTGACTTTAGGAACCCCAAAACTACATTGAGATCCCAAGGTGCCACTGGAGGCACAAAAGGAGGCTGTATATGCAGTACCCCTTTTACAAAACGTCTGAACTTCAGGAACTGAAGTTAGTTCTTTCTGGAAGAAAATTGACAGGGCCGAAATTTGAACCTTAATGGACCCCAATTTTAGGCACACAGACACTCCTGTTTACAGGAAATGCAGGAATCGACCTAGTTGAAAATTCCTCCATCGGGGCCTTACTGGCCTCGCACCCCGCAACATATTTTCGCCAAATGCGGTGATAATGCTTTGCGGTTACATCCTTCCTGGCTTGATCAGGGTAGGGATGACTTCATCCGGAATGCCTTTTTCCTTCAGGATCCGGCGTTCAACCGCCCTGCCGTTAAACGCAGCAGCGGTAAGTCTTGGAATAGACAGGGTCCTTGCTGGAGCAGGTCCCTTCTTAGAGGTAGAGGCCACGGGTCCTCCGTGAGCATCTCTTGAAGTTCCGGGTACCAAGTCCTTCTTGGCCAATCCGGAGCCACGAGTATAGTTCTGTTATGCACACCAGTGCCTGCAGGAAAGTACTGGTGTCAGAACTGTTATGCACTCCAGTGCCTGCAGGAATGTACTGGTGTTTGAACTGTTATGCAAAACAAATGGACTCACAGACAGACTGGGGAATATGACATAACGTACACAGAAGGTGATAGGGTAACAAAATACACACAAAGTGAACAGAGAAGCCCAGAGGCTAAGGAACTGGGTATCTCCCTTGTATTAGAAATGCTCAGATGGGAAAAGCAAGATGTTGTGTTTTAATACGTAGAGAACCCGAAATGCTGTTGCTAAGGGCAACAGCAAAACCCTAAAGGGTTACCAACGGGTGTGGCAGTAAACTCCTTGGTCAGAGATGGAATGATAGACACAAGGAGAGTCTCCACAATCCTAATTCTCACTTGCAGTGCACAGGTTCAGCTTACTGCCACTAAACTGACCCCTGACACCTAGCACAGTGAGACAGGATTAGACAGGCAAGTCTTAGAATACAGCCGCAAACTTGCTAAGTTCACAGAGTAGTAACAGAACCCCAGCAAGCTAAACGACTGACTCCAGTCTTACTGCTAGGTCTGGATTGGCAGAGTGTAATACCAAATCCCCAGGCCTATTTGCAGTAAGCAACAAACAAATACAAAGCTACACAGTACTGGTTAACTTTCAGGAACTGACTAACCAACAAAGATTCAGCAGCATCTGCTTACCCTGAGAAGAGGCCTTATAAAGCAGGTGCTGTCCACGCCCCACTCAGACCTCACAGACTGTGAGCACAAAAACCAGCACCGGATCCCCTGCCGTGCACAGAGCCTATAACCACTGCACAGCAAAAGACCCGAACCGGAGTATCAGCTGCGCTCAGGTTACTCCGCTAGCACTTGTCTCCCGGTTGCCATGACGACGTGGCAGCACAGGGCAGGAGACCCTAACAGTACCCCCCCTCTGACGAGGGGTCAAAGAACCCCTACCACCGGGTTTATCGGGGAACTGCGAGAAGAAAGAGCGTATCAGTCTGGGGGCATGAAGATCACAACTGCGAACCCACGACCGCTCCTCCGGGCCATACCCCTTCCAGTGCACCAAAAATGACAGCCGACCCCGAACCACCTTGGAGTCAAGAATCCTTTCAACAACAAACTCCCTCTGGCCACGTATCAGAAGAGGGGAAGGTCTTCCACTGGAAGAAGGATTACTAATCGCCCGTTTTAAAAGGGAACAATGAAATGTTTTATTGATACCCAAAGAACGGGGCAGATCTAACTGAAATGCCACCGGATTGATAACCCTGGTGATCTTATAAGGGCCGATGAACCGGGGGCCTAACTTATGAGATGGCTGTCTCAACTTCAAATTCTTGGTAGACAACCAGACGAAGTCTCCTAATTTGAAGCTGCAGGGTCTTTTCCGCTTATCAAAAACCCTTTTGGTCACTAATGACACAGACACAAGGGCTTTCTTCACTTTCCGCCAAATACCTCTAAGGACCGAAACCACAGAGGAACCACCAGGCGTGGAGTCCAGGGGGTCAAAAGAATTGGCCTTAGGATGATGCCCATACACACAAAGGAAGGGAGAGATCCCTGTAGCAGAGTGAGCCGCGTTGTTATAGGCAAACTCCGCCATGGACAGATGAGCAACCCAGTCAGTCTGACACTTGGAGACATAACACCTGAGGAACTGCTCCAAGGACTGGTTCACCCTTTCAGTCTGCCCATTAGACTGCGGATGGTAGCCTGACGACAAGCTGACAGAAATCTGGAGATCGGAACAAAATGCCCTCCAGAATTTGGCCACAAACTGGGATCCGCGGTCAGAGACCACATCAAGTGGCAACCCGTGGAGACGCACAACATGCAGCATAAATAATTCAGACAGGCGTCTGGCCGATGGCAGCCCAACCAGTGGAACGAAGTGCGCCATCTTCGAAAACCTGTCAACGACAACCCAGATGGCTGTCATCCCCGAGGATTTGGGCAAGTCCACCACAAAATCCATTGAAATGTGGGTCCATGGCTTAGATGGGATAGAGAGTGGATGTAATGGGCCAACAGGAACCCCTCTAGGAGTCTTATTTCGGGCACAGATGTCACATGCCCGAACCCACTGATCCACATCCTTAGCCACCGAGGGCCACCACACCGCCCTAGATAGCAACTCCCGAGTTCTGGCAATACCCGGGTGACCTGCCGACTTCTTGGCATGGAATTCCAGGAACACTCGCTGTCTTAACCTAGGAGGCACAAACAAAAGACCTACCGGAAGGTCTGGAGGAGCCTGCTCCTGTGCTCTAAGGACTAATGATAAGAGGTCCTGGGTAATGCCCACTTTAATACATGATGGGGAAACAATGGGCAACGGCTCCTCGATGGTCTCCTGGATTGGAGCAAAACTCCGCGAGAGCGCATCAGCCTTGATGTTTTTTGACCCAGGGCGATATGTTATCAAAAAATTAAAGCGAGCAAAAAACAAAGCCCATCGTGCCTGCCTGGCATTGAGACGCTTCGCTGACTCTAAATATGCCAGATTCTTATGGTCAGTGAGAATTGAGACCACAAACTTAGCCCCCTCAAGCCAGTGTCTCCACTCCTCGAGTGCATCCTTAATAGCCAACAATTCCCGGTTACCCACGTCATAATTCATCTCGGCAGGCGAAAATTTACGGGAAAAGTAAGCACAGGGATGAAGGCGATTATCAGACACTCCCATCTGAGAAAGCACTGCCCCAATACCCATCTCAGAGGCATCCACCTCCACCACAAAAGGACGCTCTGGATCTGGGTGTCGCAGCACCTTGGCCGAAACAAATGCCCTTTTGAGACGGGCAAAAGCCGCTTTAGCCTCACAAGACCAGTGAGCAACATCCGCCCCTTTCTTAGTGAGTGCCACCAAGGGCGCCACTATAGACGAAAATCCAGCGATAAATCGTCTATAAAAATTCGCAAAGCCCAGGAAACGCTGAAGCGCCTTCAAACTAGTGGGCTGCACCCAATCCAGGACTGCCTGTACCTTGGAACCCTCCATTTGGAAACCTTCTGGGGAGATAATATATCCTAGAAATGCGATTTGCTGAACTTCAAATTCGCACTTCTCCAGCTTCGCCCCAAGCCGGTGGTCTCTGAGTTTCTGGAGGACTAAGCGTACATGCTTCCGATGTTCCTCCAGGGAATGGGAGAAGATTAGGATGTCATCTAAGTATACAACTAAGAATCTATCCAAATATTCCCTGAGCACATCATTCATGAAATCCTGGAAGACTGCCGGGGCATTACAGAGCCCAAAAGGCATCACCAAATATTCATAATGCCCTGAGTGGGTATTAAAGGCAGTCTTCCATTCATCCCCCTCTCTTATTCGGATTAGATTGTACGCACCGCGTAGGTCAATCTTAGAAAAAATGGTGGCAGTACGAAGCTGGTCAAACAAGACCGAAATGAGAGGCAGTGGGTATGAGTTTTTAATCGTGATACGGTTCAATTCCCTGAAGTCGATGCAGGGTCGCAACGAACCGTCCTTTTTACCCACGAAGAAGAACCCCGACCCAACTGGAGACTGTGAAGGTCTGATAAATCCCTTAGCCAAGTTCTCCTGAATGTACTCTGCCATAGCCTGAGTCTCAGGACGTGACAGGGAGTACAACCTGCTCTTGGGAAGCTTAGCATTTGGCAACAAATCAATGGCACAGTCATAGGGGCGATAGGGAGGTAGTACCTCTGCAACTTTTTTGGAGAACACGTCCGCAAAATCTGCATAACACCCTGGCAAACTTAGCTGCGAGAGCCTGACTGGAAGGCTCAAGCAACTCCTGAAACAATCAGTACCCCAACTAAGAATCTCCCCAGAGACCCAGTCAAATTGAGGATTGTGGGCCCTTAACCAGGGTAACCCCAACACCAATGGGGCAAAAGTACAGACAGTCACATAAAAGGACAATTTTTCAGAGTGTGTAGCTCCAATAAACAAAGAAATCTGGCTAGTGCAAGAGGTAATTTTACCTTGGGATAATGGTTCCCCGTTTAACCCACAAATCTCAATTTCCGATGCCAAGGGTACTAAGGGAACAGAGTGTTTCAGGGCGAATTGGCGGTCCATAAAAACCCCATCGGCCCCGCTGTCCACAAAGGCCTCAGTCTTGACAGTTTGACCGAGGATCTTCAAGGTCACCGGAATGATAAAAGTCTTCTTGGAAAATTCTGACTTCTGGCCTGACAGGATATTTCCCATCACCCTCAGGCCCTGAAGTTTTCCGGCTTTTCTGGGCATGATACTACCACATGACCTTTATTCCCACAGTACAAACACAACCCCTGCTGTCTCCTCCGCGTCTTCTCACGCGAGGAGAGGCGGGTAGCCCCAATCTGCATAGGCTCCTCGGAAAATTCCTCAGAGTCTGAGGTTCCCTTGGGAAGGAAGGAAATCTCAGTCTCCCTTTCAAGCCTACGCTCTCTCAGCCGTCTATCCACCCGGATGGATAACTGCATGAGCTGATCCAAGCTATCAGGCAAGGGATATTGTACCAGTTGGTCCTTTATCTGGTTAGAAAGACCTCTTCGGTACTGGTGTCTCAGGGCTGGGTCATTCCACTGGGTATCATGGGCCAACCTCCGAAACTCCGTACAGTAAACCTCAACTGGCCTTCGCCCTTGCTTAAGGATCGAAATCTGAGCCTCGGCTGAGGCCGTCTTGTCAGGGTCATCATACAACATGCCCAGTGCCGTAAAAAAAGCATCAACACTTTTAAGCGACGGACAGTCAGGCTGCAACCCATATGCCCAGACCTGTGGGTCTCCTTGTAGCAAGGAAATCACTATGCCCACCCGCTGAATCTCCGACCCAGAAGACTGAGGCCTAAGCCGGAAGTATAGCTTGCAGCTCTCCTTGAAACAAAAGAACTGCGAGCGATCTCCAGAAAAACGATCCGGGAGATTTACTTTCGGCTCCTTAACCCCTGCAGGTGCTGCTGCTGCGGGAGCTCCGCCAGCAGCCTGGGAGGTGTGCATTTTAATGGACAAATCATTAAATTGTCGAGTCAGGACCTGCACCTGATCGACCACCTGTTGCAACGTATTTTGAGGGGTATGCTCCATATTCCCACAAAATTTTAACAGGAGTATTAGGCTGCTGAATATGTTATGCACACCAGTGCCTGCAGGAAAGTACTGGTGTCAGAACTGTTATGCACTCCAGTGCCTGCAGGAATGTACTGGTGTTTGAACTGTTATGCAAAACAAATGGACTCACAGACAGACTGGGGAATATGACATAACGTACACAGAAGGTGATAGGGTAACAAAATACACACAAAGTGAACAGAGAAGCCCAGAGGCTAAGGAACTGGGTATCTCCCTTGTATTAGAAATGCTCAGATGGGAAAAGCAAGATGTTGTGTTTTAATACGTAGAGAACCCGAAATGCTGTTGCTAAGGGCAACAGCAAAACCCTAAAGGGTTACCAACGGGTGTGGCAGTAAACTCCTTGGTCAGAGATGGAATGATAGACACAAGGAGAGTCTCCACAATCCTAATTCTCACTTGCAGTGCACAGGTTCAGCTTACTGCCACTAAACTGACCCCTGACACCTAGCACAGTGAGACAGGATTAGACAGGCAAGTCTTAGAATACAGCCGCAAACTTGCTAAGTTCACAGAGTAGTAACAGAACCCCAGCAAGCTAAACGACTGACTCCAGTCTTACTGCTAGGTCTGGATTGGCAGAGTGTAATACCAAATCCCCAGGCCTATTTGCAGTAAGCAACAAACAAATACAAAGCTACACAGTACTGGTTAACTTTCAGGAACTGACT
Source organism: Pseudophryne corroboree (assembly GCF_028390025.1). Taxonomy (NCBI): domain Eukaryota; kingdom Metazoa; phylum Chordata; class Amphibia; order Anura; family Myobatrachidae; genus Pseudophryne; species Pseudophryne corroboree. The sequence goes on from NC_086445.1 coordinate 1,054,834,172, forward strand.
AACCAACAAAGATTCAGCAGCATCTGCTTACCCTGAGAAGAGGCCTTATAAAGCAGGTGCTGTCCACGCCCCACTCAGACCTCACAGACTGTGAGCACAAAAACCAGCACCGGATCCCCTGCCGTGCACAGAGCCTATAACCACTGCACAGCAAAAGACCCGAACCGGAGTATCAGCTGCGCTCAGGTTACTCCGCTAGCACTTGTCTCCCGGTTGCCATGACGACGTGGCAGCACAGGGCAGGAGACCCTAACAAGTTCTTACTCCCCTCCGTCTTATAATTCTCAGTACTTTTGGTAGGAGAGGAAGAGGAGGGAACACATACACTGACTGGTACACCCACGGTGTTACCAGAGCGTCCACAGCTATTGCCTGAGGTTCCCTTGACCTGGCGCAATACCTGTCCAATTTTTTGTTTAGGCGGGACGCCATCATGTCCACCTTTGGTTTTTCCCAATGGTTTACAATCATGTGGAAGACTTCTGGGTGAAGTCCCCACTCTCCCGGGTGGAGGCCGTGCCTGCTGAGGAAGTCTGCTTCCCAGTTGTCCACTCCCGGAATGAATACTGCTGACAGTGCTATCCCATGATTTTCCGCCCAGCGAAGAATCCTTGCAGCTTCTGCCATTGCCCTCCTGCTTCTTGTGCCACCCTGTCTGTTTACGTGGGTGACTGCCGTGATGTTGTCCGACTGGATCAACACCGGCTGACCTTGAAGCAGAGGTCTTGCTAAGCTTAGAGCATTGTAAATGGCCCTTAGCTTCAGGATATTTATGTGAAGTGATGTCTCCAGACTTGACCATAAGCCCTGGATATTCCTTCCCTGTGTGACTGCTTCCCAGCCTCGCAGGCTGGCATCCGTGGTCACCAGGACCCAGTCCTGAATGCCGAATCTGCGGCCCTCTAGAAGATGAGCACTCTGCAACCACCACAGGAGGGACACCCTTGTCCTTGGTGACAGGGTTATCCGCTGATGCATCTGAAGATGCGACCCGGACCATTTGTCCAGCAGGTCCCACTGGAAAGTTCTTGCGTGGAATCTGCCGAATGGCTTTTCTTCGTAGGAAGCTACCATTTTTCCCAGAACCCTTGTGCATTGATGCACTGAGACTTGGCTCGGTTTTAGGAGGTTCCTGACTAGCTCGGATAACTCCCTGGCTCTCTCCTCCGGGAGAAACACCTTTTTCTGAACTGTGTCCAGAATCATCCCTAGGAACAGAAGACGAGTCGTCGGAACCAGCTGCGATTTTGGAATATTGAGAATCCAATCGTGCTGTCGCAACACTACCTGAGATAGTGCTACACCGACCTCCAACTGTTCCCAGGATCTTACCCTTATCAGGAGATCGTCCAAGTAAGGGATAACTAAAACTCCCTTCCTTCGAAGGAATATCATCATTTCGGCCATTACCTTGGTAAAGACCCGGGGTGCCGTGGACCATCCAAACGGCAGCGTCTGAAACTGATAGTGACAGTTCTGTACCACAAACCTGAGGTACCCTTGGTGAGAAGGGTAAATTTGGACATGAAGGTAAGCATCCTTGATGTCCAGAGACACCATGTAGTCCCCTTCTCTTGAATTTGAACCTCTGTATGTAAGTGTTCAAAGATTTTAGATTTAAAATCGGTCTCACCGAGCCGTCCGGCTTCGGTACCACAACAGTGTGGAGTAATACCCCTTTCCCTGTTGCAGGAGGGGTACCTTAATTTTCCAACACTGCCTCCCTGTCTGCTTGTAAAGCCCCAGCGTCATGCTGAGGGCTTGGCAGAGGCGGGGGAGGGCTTCTGTTCCTGGGAACTGGCTGATTTCTGCAGCCGTTTCCCTCTCTGTCACGGGGCAGAAATGAGGAACCTTTTACCCACGTGCCCTTATGGGAACGAAAGGACTGCGCCTGATAATACGGCGTCTTCTTATGTTGAGAGGCGACCTGGGGTAAAAACGTGGATTTCCCAGCTGTTGCCGTGGCCACCAGGTCTGAAAGACCGACCCCAAATAACTCCTCCCCTTTATAAGGCAATACTTCCATATGCCATTTGGAATCCGCATCACCTGACCACTGTCGTGTCCATAACCCTCTTCTGGCAGAAATGGACAGCGCACTTACTCTTGATGCCAGTCGGCAAATATCCCGCTGTGCATCACACATATATAGAAATGCATCTTTTAAATGCTCTACAGGCAATAATATACTGTCCCTATCTAGGGTATCAATATTTTCAGTCAGGGAATCCGACCACGCCAACCCAGCACTGCACATCCAGGCTGAGGCGATTGCTGGTCGCAGTATAACACCAGTATGTGTGTAAATACATTTTAGGATACCCTCCAGCTTTCTATCAGCAGGATCCTTAAGGGCGGCCATCTCAGGAGAGGGTAGAGCCCTTGTTTTGACAAGCGTGTGAGCGCTTTATCCGCCCTAGGGGGTGTTTCCCAACGCACCCTAACCTCTGGCGGGAAAGGATATATGCCAATAACTTTTTAGAAATTATCAGTTTTTTATCGGGGGAAACCCACGCTTCATCACACACCTCATTTAATTTCTCAGATTCAGGAAAACTACAGGTAGTTTTTCCTCACTGAACATAATACCCCTATTGGTGGTACTCGTATTATCAGAAATGTGTAAAACATTTTCCATTGCCTCAATCATGTAACGTGTGGCCCTACTGGAAGTCATATTTGTCTCTTCCCCGTCGACACTGGAGTCAGTATCCGTGTCGGCGTCTGTATTTGCCATCTGAGGTAACGGGCGCTTTAGAGCCCCTGACGGCCTATGAGACGTCTGGACAGGCACAAGCTGAGTAGCCGGCTGTCTCATGTCAATCACTGTCTTTTGTAAAGAGCTGACACTGTAATTCCTTCCAGCAGTTTATCCACTCAGGTGTCGACCCCCTAGGGGGTGACATCCCTATTACAGGCAATTTGCTCCGCCTCCACATCATTTTCCTCCTCATACATGTCGACACAAACGTACCGACACACAGCACACACACAGGGAATGCTCTGATAGAGGACAGGACCCCACTAGCCCTTTGGGGAGACAGAGGGAGAGTTTGCCAGCACACACCAGAGCGCTATATATATATACAGGGATAACCTTATATAAGTGTTTTTCCCCTTATAGCTGCTGTATTGTTTATACTGCACCTAATTAGTGCCCCCCTCTCTTTTTTAACCCTTTCTGTAGTGTAGTGACTGCAGGGGAGAGCCAGGGAGCTTCCCTCCAACGGAGCTGTGAGGGAAAATGGCGCCAGTGTGCTGAGGAGATAGGCTCCGCCCCTTTCTCGGCGGCCTTTTCTCCCGTTTTTCAGTGTAATCTGGCAGGGGTTAAAATTCATCCATATAGCCCTGGGGGCTATATGTGATGTATTTTCGCCAGCCAAGGTGTTTTTATTGCTGCTCAGGGCGCCCCCCCCTAGCGCCCTGCACCCTCAGTGACCGAAGTGTGAAGTGTGCTGAGAAGCAATGGCGCACAGCTGCAGTGCTGTGCGCTACCTTGGTGAAGACAGGATGTCTTCTGCCGCCGATTTTCCGGACCTCTTCTTGCTTCTGGCTCTGTAAGGGGGCCGGCGGCGCGGCTCTGGGACCGGACTCCATGGCTGGGCCTGTGTTCGATCCCTCTGGAGCTAATGGTGTCCAGTAGCCTAAGAAGCCCAATCCACTCTGCACGCAGGTGAGTTCGCTTCTTCTCCCCTTAGTCCCTCGATGCAGTGAGCCTGTTGCCAGCAGGTCTCACTGAAAATAAAAAACCTAAAACTAAACTTTTCACTAAGCAGCTCAGGAGAGCCCCTAGTGTGCACCCTTCTCGTTCGGGCACAAAAATCTAACTGAGGCTTGGAGGAGGGTCATAGGGGGAGGAGCCAGTGCACACCAGGTAGTCCTAAAGCTTTACTTTTGTGCCCAGTCTCCTGCGGAGCCGCTATTCCCCATGGTCCTTACGGAGTTCCCAGCATCCACTAGGACGTCAGAGAAAATCTGTTTCTTTTCCTTAAACATGTGTACCCTTGTGTCGGGGACAGAGGGTTCATCCACAATATGCAACACATCCCTTATTGCCACAATCATACACTGAATGGTTTTAGTCACCCTAGGGTGCAATTTTACTTCGTCATAGTCGACACTGGAATCAGAATCCGTGTCGGTAGTAGTGTCTTGTGTTAAGGGACTCTTTTGAGACCCCGACGGGCCCTGTGAGTCGGTCCAATCTGAGGATTGACCCCCTGATGTCCCCCCTAAATCAGCCTTATCAAGCTTTTTATGTAAAGATGCCACACTTGCATTCAACATATGCCACATGTCCATCCAATCTGGAGTCGGCACAACCGACGGGGACACACCACTCATTTGCTCCACCTCCTCCTTGGAAAAGCCTTCCGCTTCAGACATGTCAAAACCACGTACCGACACCCCACACACACAGGGATTAACCTATAAGGGGACAAAACCCCAACCAGGCCCTTAGGAGAGACAGAGAGAGAGTATACCAGCACACACCCAGCGCTTAATAACACTGGAAAAAATAAGAATTTACTTACCGATAATTCTATTTCTCGTAGTCCGTAGTGGATGCTGGGGACTCCGTAAGGACCATGGGGAATAGCGGCTCCGCAGGAGACTGGGCACATCTAAAGAAAGCTTTAGGACTATCTGGTGTGCACTGGCTCCTCCCCCTATGACCCTCCTCCAAGCCTCAGTTAGGATACTGTGCCCGGACGAGCGTACACAATAAGGAAGGATTTTGAATCCCGGGTAAGACTCATACCAGCCACACCAATCACACTGTACAACTTGTGATCTGAACCCAGTTAACAGCATGATAACAGAGGAGCCTCTAGAAAAGATGGCTCACTACAGCAATAACCCGATTTTTTGGTAACAATAACTATGTACCAGTATTGCAGACAATCCGCACTTGGGATGGGCGCCCAGCATCCACTACGGACTACGAGAAATAGAATTATCGTTAAGTAAATTCTTATTTTCTCTAACGTCCTAAGTGGATGCTGGGGACTCCGTAAGGACCATGGGGATTATACCAAAGCTCCCAAACGGGCGGGAGAGTGTGGATGACTCTGCAGCACTAAATGAGAGAACTCCAGGTCCTCCTCAGCCAGGGTATCAATTTTGTAGAATTTTACAAACGTATTTGCTCCTGACCAAGTAGCTGCTCGGCAAAGTTGTAAAGCCGAGACCCCTCGGGCAGCCGCCCAAGATGAGCCCACCTTCCTTGTGGAGTGGGCATTTACAGATTTTTGGCTGTGGCAGGCCTGCCACAGAATGTGCAAGCAGAATTGTACTACAAATCCAACGAGCAATAGTCTGCTTAGAAGCAGGAGCACCCAGCTTGTTGGGTGCATACAGGATAAACAGCGAGTCAGATTTCCTGACTCCAGCCGTCCTGGAAACATATATTTTCAGGGCCCTGACAACGTCTAGCAACTTGGAGTCCTCCAAGTCCCTAGTAGCCGCAGGCACCACAATAGGTTGGTTCAGGTGAAACGCTGAAACCACCTTAGGGAGAAACTGAGGACGAGTCCTCAATTCCGCCCTGTCCGAATGGAAAATCAGATAAGGGCTTTAACAGGATAAAGCCGCCAATTCTGACACGCGCCTGGCCCAGGCCAGGGCCAACAGCATGACCACTTTCCATGTGAGATATTTTAACTCCACAGATTTAAGTGGTTCAAACCAATGTGACTTTTGGAACCCAAAAACTACATTGAGATCCCAAAGTGCCACTGGAGGCACAAAAGGAGGCTGTATATGCAGTACCCCTTTTACAAACGTCTGAACTTCAGGGACTGAAGCTAGTTCTTTTTGGAAGAAAATTGACAGGGCCGAAATTTGAACCTTAATGGACCCCAATTTCAGGCCCATAGACACTCCTGTTTTCAGGAAATGTAGGAATCGACCCAGTTGAATTTCCTCCGTCGGGCCTTACTGGCCTCGCACCACGCAACATATTTTCGCCAAATGCGGTGATAATGTTTTGCGGTTACATCCTTCCTGGCTTTGATCAGGATAGGGATGACTTCATCCGGAATGCCTTTTTTCCTTCAGGATCCGGCGTTCAACCGCCATGCCGTCAAACGCAGCCGCGGTAAGTCTTGGAACAGACAGGGTCCAAGCTGGAGCAGGTCCCTTCTTAGAGGTAGAGGCCACGGATCCTCCGTGAGCATCTCTTGAAGTTCCGGTTACCAAGCCCTTCTTGGCCAATCCGGAGCCACGAATATAGTGCTTACTCCTCTCCATCTTATCAATCTCAGTACCTTGGGTATGAGAGGCAGAGGAGGGAACACATACACTGACTGGTACACCCACGGTGTTACCAGAGCGTCTACAGCTATTGCCTGAGGGTCCCTTGACCTGGCGCAATACCTGTCGAGTTTTTCCCAACGGTTTATAATCATGTGGAAGACTTCTGGGTGAAGTCCCCACTCTCCCGGGTGGAGGTCGTGCTGAGGAAGTCTGCTTCCCAGTTGTCCACTCCCGGAATGAATACTGCTGACAGTGCTATCACATGATTTTCCGCCCAGCGAAGAATCCTTGCAGCTTCTGCCATTGCCCTCCTGCTTCTTGTGCCACCCTGTCTGTTTACGTGGGTGACTGCCGTGATGTTGTCCGACTGGATCAACACCGGCTGACCTTGAAGCAGAGGTCTTGCTAAGCTTAGAGCATTGTAAATGGCCCTTAGCTTCAGGATATTTATGTGAAGTGATGTCTCCAGGCTTGACCATAAGCCCTGGATATTCCTTCCCTGTGTGACTGCTCCCCAGCCTCGCAGGCTGGCATCCGTGGTCACCAGGACCCAGTCCTGAATGCCGAATCTGCGGCCCTCTAGAAGATGAGCACTCTGCAACCACCACAGGAGGGACACCCTTGTCCTTGGTGACAGGGTTATCCGCTGATGCATCTGAAGATGCGACCCGGACCATTTGTCCAGCAGGTCCCACTGGAAAGTTCTTGCGTGGAATCTGCCGAATGGGATTGCTACGTAGGAAGCCACCATTTTACCCAGAACCCTTGTGCATTTATGCACTGAGACTTGGCTCGGTTTTAGGAGGTTCCTGACTAGCTCGGATAACTCCCTGGCTTTCTCCTCCGGGAGAAACACCTTTTTCTGGACTGTGTCCAGGATCATCCCTAGGAACAGAAGACAAGTCGTCGGAACCAGCTGCGATTTTGGAATATCGAGAATCCAATCGTGCTGCCGCAACACTACCTGAGATAGCGTTACACCGACCTCCAACTGTTCCCTGGATCTTACCCTTATCAGGGAATCGTCCCAGTAAGGGATAACTAAAATTCCCTTCCTTCGAAGGAATATCATCATTTCGGCCATTACCTTGGTAAAGACCCGGGGTGCCGTGGACCATCCATACGGCAGCGTCTGAACTGATAGTGACAGTTCTGTACCATAAACCTGAGGTACCCTTGGTGAGAAGGGTAAATTTTGACATGAAGGTAAGCATCCTTGATGTCCCGAGACATCATGTAGTCCCCTTCTTCCAGGTTCGCAATCACTGCTCTGAGTGACTCAATCTTGAATTTGAACCTCTGTATGTAAGTGTTCAAAGATTTTAGATTTAGAATCGGTCTCACCGAGCCGTCTGGCTTCGGTACCACCACAGTGTGGAATAATACCCCGTTCCCTGTTGCAGGAGGGGTACCTTGATTATCACCTGCTGGGAATACAGCTTGTGAATGGCTTCCAAAACTGTCTCCGTGTCAGAAGGAGACATCGGTAAAGCCGACTTCAGGAAACGGCGAGGGGGAGACGTCTCGAATTCTAATTTGTACCCGAGATATCACCTGAAGGATCCAGGGGTCTACTTGCGAGTGAGTCCACTGCGCGCTGAAATTCATTGAGACGGGCCCCCCACCGTGCCTGATTCTGCTTGTAAAGCCCCAGCGTCATACTGAGGGCTTGGCAGAGGCGGGAGAGGGTTTCTGTTCCTGGGAACTGTCTGATTTCTGCAGCCTTTTTCCTCTCCCTCTGTCACGGGGCAGAAATGAGGAACCTTTTGCCCGCTTGTCCACGAAAAGACTGCGCCTGATAATACGGCGTCTTCTCATGCTTGAGAGGCGACCTGGGGTACAAACGTGGATTTCCCAGCTGTTGCCGTGGCCACCAGGTCTGAAAGACCGACCCCAAATAACTCCTCCCCTTAATAAGGCAATACTTCCAAATGCCGTTTGGAATACGCATCACCTGACCACTGACGTGTCCATAACCCTCTACTGGTAGAAATGGACAACGCACTTAGACTTGATGCCAGTCGGCAAATATTCCGCTGTGCATCACGCATATATAGAAATGCATCTTTTAAATGCTCTATAGGCAAAAATATACTGTCCCTATCTAGGGTATCAATATTTTCAGTCAGGGAATCCGACCACGCCAACCCAGCACTGCACATCCAGGCTGAGGCGATTGCTGGTCGCAGTATAACACCAGTATGTGTGTAAATACATTTTAGGATACCCTCCTGCTTTCTATCAGCAGGATCCTTAAGGGCGGCCATCTCAGGAGAGGGTAGAGCCCTTACAAGCGTGTGAGCGCTTTATCCCCCCTAGGGGGTGTTTCCCAACGCACCCTAACCTTTGGCGGGAAAGGATATAATGCCAATAACATTTTAGAAATTATCAGTTGTTATCGGGGGAAAACCACGCATCATCACACACCTCATTTAATTTCTCAGATTCAGGAAAACTACAGGTAGTTTTTCCTCACCGAACATAATACCCCTTTTTGGTGGTACTCGTATTATCAGAAATGTGTAAAACATTTTTCATTGCCTCAATCATGTAACGTGTGGCCCTACTGGAAGTCACATTTGTCTCTTCACCCTCGACACTGGAGTCAGTATCCGTGTCGGCGTCTATATCTGCCATCTGAGGTAACGGGCGTGTGACAGGACGGTACCGTACGGAAGCACTCGCCGCTTTCGCGTCCAGTCGACTGCGCACAAAATGGAAGGTCAAGCCGCACGAGGCCTGACCACATAGGGGATTCCCGCTTACCGTCAGTAACCGCCTGTTACTGACTCCACCCACTGCGTTGTGGGCGGGTTCTCGCTGCCACCACCAAACTCCTAACCTGCCGTGGCGTTTGGAACCACGGTTCTGCTCTGTATGTGCCGACGCACTGCCTTACCACAGCTGTGTGGTGCTGACGAATCCCCACTAGCCACTTGCTAGGCCTCTACCGGTAGCTGGCGGAAGGCGGAGCTTGGAGACGCTAGGTACTTCCCTGGACAGCCGGAGGACGGGGCTAGGTTTGGCCTAACCCTGTTGGTCACAAGATGAACCAGTCTTCTTGAGGCAAAGATGTTTATTTGCTCAATAGTTCTAAAGAGAACCCTTCCCTATTGCTAGGGGCAACAGCATACAATCAGATGTTTCAGCAGAATAAAGATGGTACAACTACCACTCTGGAGGCACGCAGGTCTCCTTTTTATGTCAGTTTTCCACACAGTACCACAGGGGGGTAAGCCCTCCCTGTCTTCTCCAACCAATCAGGTTATTTTACAAAATACCAATAAATTACATTTTACAAGGATATAAGTGCAATAAAACAATATCCTCCTTCCTGTCACCCAGACAACGTTTGGTATCAGATTAACATTCACTATTGATAAATTTATCACATATCTTCAAAATACAGATGTTTCTGGTCATTCCCATCTCCAGGCAATCCCAGTGTTTAAGATTACAACAGGAATGGCTACAATACAAACAAACGGTCTTCCTTCCTTTATCTTCCATTTAGGGATCGTATATCAAATCGCCTACATGAAACAAGTTCCAAGCCCATAAACCCAGTGATTAGTATTTCTCTCTAAGGAACTTACACATCAAAAGGTATTGTCCTTCACACCTGAAGGGTTAGCTCTTCTGTCTTTGTAAATATTACTTTTTATATGATCAATTTCCTTATAATAAGTATAGTGTAAAAGTGAATATTTCTACCTCCCTAATGAAGGGTTAAACATGCTATATGAATTGTTATGTGTTTGAATAGACACGTACGCACTCTCTACAAGATGCCTTTGTCTGTTCATATAATATAAGGCTTGTGTGTGTCTTATCTTCAAGGACAATTACATACCAGATCAAAACTGTTACTTCTGTGTGTTACTAAAATATCCTGCATGTAATGTCGTATGCTACTTCTATTTATCCAATCATATGCTTGCACATATTGTATACACCCATGTTTCTTTTCTATATAGTACTCTGTAATTTATTAAATAAACAGTGTGAATTTTTACTGCTTGTGTTGTGCATGTAACTGATAGCGTAAAGGTTTACACTCCCAGACGTCTGAGAGGCCATCACATCGAGGGTTAAGGTATAAGGGCAAATCCTTTCAGCTGGGGGCTATGTCCGGAATTCAGTGATCGTCCCTGAATGGTAAAAATAGAGAATTTATTGTCTGTCTTTGCCATACAGGATTGCGGTCATACACTGAAGCTGAATCCGTGTCAGTGTTCCGGGAACACGTGACAAGGTAATATTTAAGTCCGGGACTTAATATTACGAAGTTTTATGTAAAAGCATAAAACAGGTATCAGGGATACCATAGAATCTTTAATGTCTGGGACTTAAAGATTCGTCTGAGAAGGGACCAGGGGTCCAAGCGCACTTCTCCAAAGACGTTAGTATCTGGGATACTTAAAAATAGACCTGGGAGTCTATACGTAACGTAGAGAATACCCCGATTTGATCGCCTATATATTTTTGTATGTTGTAGTGAGATAAGTTCTTATATTTGGTCCAGACGGCTGGTAAGTTTTCGTCTGCCAGATATCTTCACTCAAACACTTTTCTTGCTTCCTGTTTAAAACGCTGTATTTTTCTGACATCTTGTACGAAGGTAAGCGTACCCGTCAAAAGATTTCATGTTCTCACTATACAGATAATATTGTGATATTGTCAATGACTAATTAACTGGTTAAGCTGATGCATGTATAAGTAGAGTGTTGTATATTTTAGATAATTTTCTTTTAAAAGTTGTACTGTTGATTTATATTACTGTCTGACAATGGGCTCTAGTCAGAGTAAAGAACTGCATATCCCCCGCCCCTCCCTGGTGAGACATGCAAGATGTATGTTGCCCGTAACTCTACCTCAGAGTATTATTTAGTTAACCCATGGGTGGATAATTTAGCGGGATGGACAGAGAAAGCAGGACAGGACCCATTCCTACGGGAAGGCAGTAATTACCTTTTCTATATGGAGATTTAAGAAAAAATGTCAGTTCCCAACAGCACAGAAGCGAGGCTGCAGAGAGATCCCTCTCGCCTCCCCCCTTTGCATTCCAATGTATCCTGCGCTCAGAGACACAAATCTCTTGGCAGCAGTAACCCTTTCACACTAGATGGGATTGCCTCCAGCTCCACTGCTGGAGGGTGCGTCCACTAGCTCTATCCCTAGCACCAATAACCCAGAGTTTAGATAATAGTAAAACACTGTCCCAAGCCCACTATTACCCTCGATGGCTGTATATCTTATTTGCGCAAAGCTTGCAAAGGACGCAGCTATACACATATGAAGGAAGTCTTTAAAGCCTGTGCTTTTTGCCTGTCGCTGTAGCTTGTAAACAGAAACCTTCATAGTCTGTTACTGCGTTTTGGAAAAGGTTTAAGGACTGCTGGACAGATGACGCTGGCTTACCTTTGCTTAACTCAGAAAGCTTACTCATTTCCCCACCAGACAGAGCCAACCCCGCAGTCAGGGAAGATTCCAAAGACCTCGCGCACTGACGGGGCCCGGAGGAGGGCATCCCAGCCTTTATTCAACTCTCCCGTCATAGTAAAGATTCACCTCTGCTGCCACTTATTATAAATGGAAGTAAAATTCCCTTTTTAGTGGACAGCGGTGCAACAACCAGTGTTTTGTGTTCTGACTTATGCAGTATCCCCTCTCACCAGAAAAGATAGAAGGTCTCCGCCCCGTGATACAGCAATTCTTACAACAGGGTATTCTCAGACATATTGTATCACCATACTGTACTCCTGTGAACCCTGTTGCCAAAGCTGATGGCAGTATAAGATTTGTACAGAATCTCAGAGCGATCAATCAGCCAATTGTCCCGATTGCACCAATTGTTCCAGATGTAAACTCACTCATTTCTGCAATCCCTGCAGATGCTGCGTTCTCTGTAATTGATTTGAAGAATGCCTTTTTTTTTTTTTTTTTTTCAGCATACCTGTAGATTCACAGACACAATTACTTTTGCCTTTTCTTTTGAGGGTAAACAACTTACCTGGTGCAGATTATTGACGCACCTGTTGTCTCCAGGCCACATTGAGGCCCTGGCAACCTCACCATGGTTCAGTCCTGCTACAGTATGCAGATGATCTGCTGCTCTGTAGTAAAACTGAGGAGGCCTGCCGAGAGGATGGTGTTTCATTACTAAACTGGCTTTGTGAATGTGGACACAAGGTGTCCAAAATAAAAATGCAATGGTGTAAAAAGCATGTTGATTACTTGGGTTTTGTGCTCACTCAGGGAGAGAGGAAAGTCAGTCCACAACGCATACAGTCTGTATTGGGCCTGGTCACCCCAACTACCCAGAGGGAACTACTGTCCTTCCTGGGTATGGTAAATTACTGCAGACAGTGGATATCTGATTGCTCTTATTATGATAACATTTTGAGACAAGCCACACTGAAGGACAAACCTAAAACTGTACAATGGTCACAAGAAATGTTAACTGCATATGAAAGTTTAAAATGTATGTTGATAAAAAGTCCGGCACTTGGCCTCCCCAGTTATGTGCTACCTTTCCATCTATATGCAAGGGACAATTGTAAAACCATGGCGGGGGTGCTCACACAGTTTCATGGAGGGAAGTTGCGCCCCGTGGCATTTTTTTTCAAAGTCATGCCAGTGTCTGTGCAAGGTATGCCTGCCTGCCTCAGGGCTTTGGCAGCCTGTGCAATGGTTGCAGAAATGGCCACTACCCTCACTTTAGGCCACATCACAGTACTCCACACCACACATGATGTCCTGGCAATACTTAAAGGCTTACACACAGCACATGTCAGCACAACGCCTTAGTGGATATGAAGTACTCCTTTTGAGTAACCCCACCCTTACCATTAAATACACTGCTAGTTCTTCTGGCCCTGCACCCATTCTCAATGCCCTTTTAGGCTTGAAAGGTCCCGAGGATGAACCACCCGACCTACATGACTGTGCTGCTTCCATTGAAGCTGAAACTTCTCCCAGACTTGACATGTCTCCCGTTCCCATACCAGGCGCAGACGTAGTTTTTGTTGACGGCTCATGTAGTAGGCCCAATGACAATACATACCAGGCTGGCTATGCCATTGTCACCCTCCCTGATACTGTGTTGGAAACCCTACCAATACCTTATCAGTCCGCGCAAGCTGCAGAACTCGTTGCACTCACTAGAGCATGTCCCTCCCTTGACAACGTCCATCTGCTCACTCAACTTCAAGCTGCTGCGACTAATGCTGATCTCTCCGACTGGACTTACCCAATTCTGCAGAAAAAATCCTAAATCAGGATTAATCTGCAAAGAGGGGAAACCCTGTATACCCCAGTCCAGTGCCCCTTTGCTCGTTGCCCAGTGCCGTGGTGTTGGTCACCGTGGTGAAGCCACAACACTCCTCCTACTAACCAATGATTTTTATGTTACTAATGCCAAATCACTTGTGGACCAGTATGTTAGCAGATGCATCACTTGCCTCAGGAACAACCCTAATAAAGCTAAACACCAGCATCTTGAATACCCCACAGAAAACTCTAGGATACTCACCCTTTGAAATACTAATGGGTAGACCCTTTTCCTACACCCTGGGCTAAGAAACCACTAGTAATACAGGAAGGAGATCTAGAACTCATCAGAGAAGAGTATGTCAGGTCCCTGATAACAAAACTGAATGAAATTGAACATGAGGTTGTTTGTAAAAACCCTTTGAATCCACAGGAACCTACACACCCCTTTAAAGTCGGAGACAGAGTCGTGGTGAAGGTGCTCCCCAGGAACAAGAGCCCAGGAGACTTCACCTATGGTCCAGAGACAGAGGTCGTAGCAGTTACCCGAACAGCAGTCCTGACAGAGGAAAGTCCTGCCTGGATCCATGCATCCCGAGTAAAAAAGGTTCCTAGACCAGACCTAGAGAGGGAAGCAAGTGATTCCAGTGAGGTACGAACCGGGGCAGACAGCCCTGACCTCCCACCTAGCGAAGAAAGAAGAACAGAAGAAGATGAGGAACCTGTCCCCTATCTTTATCCTGGGGACTACCTTGATAGCCCTACTGGCCCTCACTCACCACACAATATGTGAGGTTGATATTACACACACTAATGGGATCCCCACCTTGTGGTATAATTCCTCTAACACACACGTAGCCACATATATCCTTGACTATTTTATGTTATATACAACAAAGAAGGAAATCAGGAATGTCTGAGACAGTATATATTTGTGTTACTGACGAATGATACTATAGTGCAAGACAAAGGTTTTATTTATGGGATATGTATAAAAAACCCAAAATACCAGCCTAAAATTGCTCCCCAAAACAAACCTTTAAAGCCCCATATTGCCACTTCTAAAGATATGGTGGCTATTACTAACCCTACCTTTGAAGACACCCTAGCTATTGAAACTGGTTTCTCTGACATTAATTTTTGGTTGGAATGGATGAAGTATAGTGCTAACAAACACAATAAAAGCAACTGTTATGTCTGTGGCAAATCTAGGCCCCACCTAGGTACAGTGCCCCTTAATATACCCCTAGAACAGGAAAATTGTTTTTTCAGCCTTTTTAATGATCACCGATGACCCCACTCCTCCCTCTAATACTCCTGCTAATCGAAAGAAAAGAGCACTCCCAGGAGGTAGCTTTGACCCCCACGTATACATTGATGCTATAGGGGTCCCAAGAGGTGTTCCAAATGAGTTCAAAGCTAGAGATGAGGTGGCTGCGGGTTTTGAGTCATTATTTCCTATAGTAACTGTAAATAAAAACGTAGCCTGGATTAATTATATATATTATAATCAACAAAGATTTGTTAATGATACCAAAGATGCTCTTAAAGGTATAGCTGAACAGCTAGAAGCCACTTCCCAAATGACATTCCAAAATAGAATGGCCCTTGACATGATCCTAGCAGAAAAAGGCGGTACATGTGTTTACATTAGTAAGGTGGAAGGCTGTTGTACATATATTCCTGACAACACTGGTCCCAATGGTAAGGTTACTTTAGCCATAAACGAGTTAGAAACCTTATCCATAGAACTTAAGAAAAATTCAGGTATTGATAACCCATGGAGCCAATATTTTGGATGGTTTGATAATTGGAAACAGGCTCTTGTGCAAATAAGCATATTCATACTTGTAACTTTAATTCTTGTAGGCATTATAGTTTATTGTGTAATCCCCTGTGGAAAGAAACTTACCTCCAAAGGCATTGATAAGGCCCTGATGTACTATGATATAACCACCAGTCCTGTCACCTCCTCTGATAGTAAGGGACCCGACGATTATGTCCAATATCTCAAGAACTGGAGGAACAAGAAAGGAGCCTCACTCAAGAATCATGTCATATAATAATCATGATTCTAAGAGGGGATTGAAGGGTTAGCTCTTCTGTCTTTGTAAATATTACTTTTTATATGATCAATTTCCTTATAATAAGTATAGTGTAAAAGTGAATATTTCTACCTCCCTAATGAAGGGTTAAACATGCTATATGAATTGTTATGTGTTTGAATAGACACGTACGCACTCTCTACAAGATGCCTTTGTCTGTTCATATAATATAAGGCTTGTGTGTGTCTTATCTTCAAGGACAATTACATACCAGATCAAAACTGTTACTTCTGTGTGTTACTAAAATATCCTGCATGTAATGTCGTATGCTACTTCTATTTATCCAATCATATGCTTGCACATATTGTATACACCCATGTTTCTTTTCTATATAGTACTCTGTAATTTATTAAATAAACAGTGTGAATTTTTACTGCTTGTGTTGTGCATGTAACTGATAGCGTAAAGGTTTACACTCCCAGACGTCTGAGAGGCCATCACATCGAGGGTTAAGGTATAAGGGCAAATCCTTTCAGCACCTCTCTGATAGAACAGGGCCCTTAGCATGCCACTTCCTATTTCCAGAGGATAAGAGTTGCTTATTCAGACAGCTATAGTAACTGCATTTTTCCTTTAAATATACACCAAGCCTGTCTTGAATATAAAATAGATACAGTTAAACATGCCTTCCTGCAATGGTGCACAGAGCACTACATATGACATGTTAAAAGTAAAACACATCATTAAACAAACTTTTAAACAGTCCGTAACATGGCGCCGGGCACGAGGGTTAACCCCTTTAGTGCCGCAGACGCCATTACACGTGTGGCTGGCTAGTCTCTCCGGCCACATTCCTCCCCCCCCATTCAAGCGGGTCAACCAGGGACCCATGTCCCAACGATTTGGGTCCTGGTCCCGCAGTCCCTTGTGTTGAAGGGGACGCTACCTAGGGTGTGTAGGCTCCGGCCTAGACAGTTCATCCATAGTGCAGTGGGCCTCTCTTCGTGGGTGCACAATGTTCAAATAGTCCACCTGAAGTCCAAGTTCAAGGCTCCACCACAAAAGTCTGTCCAATTTCCCCAAGGTAGGTTGCAGCCACCTAACAGGTAGGTGGTAAGTAACCACGGTGGGGGGCTGGTTACAAACAAGTGCCACCCAAGGTGTCCCAATTGTGGCATACCCCACCTCCCACCATAGCAGTTTTCTGCTCAAACAGGCCACAGGGTGCTCCTGCCCATATGGCTCTTTCTGGCTCGGTACTGCTCCCAGTCCGTGCAGTGGCGCAATAGTTCGTAACACACAGTCCTGGTCAAGAATGTGCGCCATCAGCACTGGAGCGGGTACCCGAGCCTCCTTTAATGACTGGAATGCCAACTCGCAAGCGGGTGCAAAGTCCACTGACTTGGGAATGCCCTTCCTAGCCATCTCTGTCAAGGGGTTCACTACAGGACTAAAGTCAATGACAACGTGTCCGTAGGGCCTTACAGGTTCTAAGGTCAGTACCGGTCTGGGTGATGTGGGTCGGGGACAGCCTCTGGTTGCCTCCACCCCCTCTGGGTTGGGCCTACCCTTGTCTCCTCCCACATGGTGCCCCAGGCACTGCACCTCCGTCATACCTATCTGGCAACTGTCTGCCCTAACTGTCAGACCTGCCCTCCAATCCTCTTCTGTCGACCTATGACTCGGGAAACCTACCCTGTCACCTAGGCCTACTCTTCCCTCCTCGTCCGCTACCTGTGCCACAGTGATGGCGGCCAGACCACCAGCCTCTGGATCCTGTGTGGCATCCACTACAGGGAGGCTGCGTGTCTTCCCCGATCTACTGTGCACAGGCAAGGGACCTGCTATGTCCACAGCAACTTGCTGCAAGGGTTCTCCTATGGGCAGAGGCCCAGAGACAACACAACCGCTGGAGTGCCCCGGCTGCCAACGCATGGCCCCAGCCTTACAGTTGGTCTGGGCGTCATCCGACATTCCAGACCAGGGTAAGCTCTGTGTCAGGCACTTCAGGGTACGGTCTGTCTTCGGGTTACTGTCCAAAGGGGTTTCGCTGGCAACCGACACCGGTTGCGCAGGAAAGTTCCCTGGGGGGACCAGTTGGACACATTCCCTATCTGGTCTATCCCCTCCCACTTTCCTGTCTACCCTGTACCTTAACCCTTCCCGCCAGGTCAAACTTCCTGCCCCAACCCTGTCAAGGCTGCTGCCAGAGTGGCGCCTCATGCCTTTCGGGGATGGGTCAGAGAGTTGAGCCTCCCTAAACTCCTGCCTGTGGCCCTCAATCTCTCCTAAATTGGGACACTCTACAGGGGGATCTAGGTGGGGACTACTAGGGTCAGTCTGGTAGGGGTCAGTCATGGAAAAATCAGTGTGGTTTCTCATACTCACCGCCGGAGTTGGCAAACCACTTGGGTCAGGAGCATCATTGGGCACCCCCACAGGATCACACGAGCTGGAACCGACATCCTCTGCGTTGCTAGGGGACGTAGGCATACCAGAGGCAAAAGGCATGCGGGGTCGATGTACTGATCTAGCCGCTGTAATCTTTTCCTCTGGGCTGGTTGATGCTGTGGTTGGCTGTGCTGGCAGTTGTCTAGCAGCTGTAGTCTTTTCCTCTGGGCTGGGCTGTGCTGGAGTAGCTGATGTCAACGGTGGTTTTGGAACTTGACTCCGGGGTATGGCGCCAACAAACATAGTGACGATCCCACCACCCAGATCATTTCCTAGGACCACATCAGTTGGGAGACCATCCATGACGGCAACTTCTCGCAACTCTGGTCCAGCTCCCCAGTCCAGGTAGACTCTTGCCATGGGAACCGCTTTTTCTGTTCCTTCTGCCAGGGTGACCGTGGCAGTGCGACCCTGCAATACTGCAGCAGGATCTATAAGGTGGGGGCTCACCACAGTGATTGAGGCCCCAGAGTCTCTTAGGCCTTCTCCCTGCAGGGGTCCCACGTGGACTGGCTGCAGGTGCCTCCACATGTTGTGTAGGGGCTGTTTGGCCATGCAGGTGACTCTCTCCGCAGAGTGCACCTGTCTCTCGCCACACTCCATCGGACTGACTGGAGGGGGAACAGTCTCTGTAGGCTCATCTCCTCTCGTCAAACAAGCGAGCCGGGCTCCAGCACTCGGATTTGGGGCACGAGTCTGGGGTGCTTGGGATGCAGGACAGTTCATCCTCAGATGTCCGATTTTCCCACAGCCGTAGCACTTCTTCTCCAGTCGTGGCACCGATGATCTCTGATCAGTTGCAGGGACGCTGCGGTGCGGTTGCTGGCCAAGAGCACCCGGGTTGGAAGATGCTTGTCTTTGGGGGTGATGAGCTGAAGAGGGGGGTCCCCTTGGTGGTACAGTCTGTTGAAGCTGGCTGCTGGCGGGGCGCTTCTGCCCCCGTGGCCGAATTGCCACATATTTGTCGGCTAATTGGGCAGCCATTTTTAAGCTGGGTGGCTCCCGATCTAGCACCCACTCCTTCACTTCTTGGGCGCACCTGCGGTAGAACTGCTCCCTGCAGATCAGGTCGATCAGTGCGTCCCATGTAGTGGCTTCCGAATCCTTCACCCACTTCACCACGTACTGCCGCAGCTGGTTGGCGAACTGCTCATGGGTGCTGCTAGGATTCTTGGGCAAGTCTCTGAACTTCTTCCGGTAAGACTCTGGAGTGATGAAGAATCGCTGGAGGAGGGCCTTCGCGACTTCGTCGTAGTTCCCACAGTCCTCCGTCGCCACTCCTCGATAGGCCTCCAAGGCCTCTCCATGCAGAGTGGGCACAAGGTGTCTCACCCACTCTGACTTGGGTAGATCGTGTAGTTTGCAAGTCCTTTCAAAAACTTGTAAATGTCCATCAATGTCCCCATCACTGTCTGCAAACTTGGCAAACTGAACTCGTCCTGATCTGTGTACAAAAGCTGACAACGGCTCCCGGGGTACCACGGCCTGTGATGCCCGCTCCGCATGCCACATCCGAATGACAAGCATGCGTTCTTGCTCCGTTGCCCTTTCCCCCAATTCCGCTAGCCGATCTGCTAGGGTATCCGGGCCGCCCCCCCTGGGACGTTGGGATCCTGGCCCTGCTAGGGATTGCTGGGAAACATGGCTGCTGTGAAAGGGGGCGGGGCTTGTGGATCTCACCGGTTCCTTACGAAGGTCCACTGTTGGGCCGTCCTCTGCGATGCTGACGCCGTCAGTGCTTTCCACCTCCGCCCGATGAGACTCCTCCACGCTCCTGAGCGCCGCCTTCATGACGCTTCTGGACGCGTTGGAAGGGATATCCACACCCTTCCCCTGGCATACGATCTCCAGATCCTCCTTGGACATTCCGCTGAATTCCGCCATCTTGTGCGTTCTCCTGCGCTGCAGTTACTCCTCTCCTGAGTAACTCGGCTTCTCCAATCGAGTGATGAAAAGCCGCCTAGGAATATCCCACCACTATGCCACCAATTTCTGTGACAGGACGGTACCGTACGGAAGCACTCGCCGCTTTCGCGTCCCGTCGACTGCGCACAAAACGGAAGGTCAAGCCGCACGAGGCCTGACCACATAGGGGATTCCCGCTTACCGTCAGTAACCGCCTGTTACTGACTCCACCCACTGCGTTGTGGGCGGGTTCTCGCTGCCACCACCAAACTCCTAACCTGCCATGGCGTTTGGAACCACGGTTCTGCTCTGTATGTGCCGACGCACTGCCTTACCACAGCTGTGTGGTGCTGACGAATCCCCACTAGCCACTTGCTAGGCCTCTTCCGGTAGCTGGCGGAAGGCGGAGCTTGGAGACGCTAGGTACTTCCCTGGACAGCCGGAGGACGGGGCTAGGTTTGGCCTAACCCTGTTGGTCACAAGATGAACCAGTCTTCTTGAGGCAAAGATGTTTATTTGCTCAATAGTTCTAAAGAGAACCCTTCCCTATTGCTAGGGGCAACAGCATACAATCAGATGTTTCAGCAGAATAAAGATGGTACAACTACCACTCTGGAGGCACGCAGGTCTCCTTTTTATGTCAGTTTTCCACACAGTACCACAGGGGGGTAAGCCCTCCCTGTCTTCTCCAACCAATCAGGTTATTTTACAAAATACCAATAAATTACATTTCACAAGGATATAAGTGCAATAAAACAATATCCTCCTTCCTGTCACCCAGACAACGTTTGGTATCAGATTAACATTCACTATTGATAAATTTATCACATATCTTCAAAATACAGATGTTTCTGGTCATTCCCATCTCCAGGCAATCCCAGTGTTTAAGATTACAACAGGAATGGCTACAATACAAACAAACGGTCTTCCTTCCTTTATCTTCCATTTAGGGATCGTATATCAAATCGCCTACATGAAACAAGTTCCAAGCCCATAAACCCAGTGATTAGTATTTCTCTCTAAGGAACTTACACATCAAAAGGTATTGTCCTTCACACCTCTCTGATAGAACAGGGCCCTTAGCATGCCACTTCCTATTTCCAGAGGATAAGAGTTGCTTATTCAGACAGCTATAGTAACTGCATTTTTCCTTTAAATATACACCAAGCCTGTCTTGAATATAAAATAGATACAGTTAAACATGCCTTCCTGCAATGGTGCACAGAGCACTACATATGACATGTTAAAAGTAAAACACATCATTAAACAAACTTTTAAACAGTCCGTAACATGGCGCCGGGCACGAGGGTTAACCCCTTCAGTGCCGCAGACGCCATTACACGTGTGGCTGGCTAGTCTCTCCGGCCACAGGGCGCTTTAGAGCCCCTGACGGCCTATGAGACGTCTGGACAGGCACAAGCGGAGTAGCCGGCTGTCTCATGTCAACCACTGTCTTTTATACAGAGCTGACACTGTCACGTAATTCCTTCCAACAGTTCATCCACTCAGGTGTCGACCCCCTAGGGGGTGACATCACTATTACAGGCAATCTGCTCCGTCTCCACATCATTTTTCTCCTCATACATGTCGACACAAACGTACCGACATACAGCACACACACAGGGAATGCTCTGATAGAGGACAGGACCCCACTAGCCCTTTGGGGAGACAGAGGGAGAGTTTGCCAGCACACACCAGAGCGCTATATATATACAGGGATAACCTTATATAAGTGTTTTTCCCCTTATAGCTGCTGTATCTTTAATACTGCGCGTAATTAGTGCCCCCCCTCTCTTTTTTAACCCTTTCTGTAGTGTAGTGACTGCAGGGGAGAGACAGGGAGCTTCCCTCCAACGGAGCTGTGAGGGAAAATGGCGCCAGTGTGCTGAGGAGATAGGCTCCGCCCCCTTATCGGCGGCCTTATCTCCCCTTTTTTCTATGTATTCTGGCAGGGGTTAAATGCATCCATATAGCCCAGGAGCTATATGTGATGCATTTTTTGCCATCCAAGGTGTTTTTTATTGCGTCTCAGGGCGCCCCCCCTAAGCGCCCTGCACCCTCAGTGACCGGAGTGTGAAGTGTGCTGAGAGCAATGGCGCACAGCTGCAGTGCTGTGCGCTACCTTGTTGAAGACAGGACGTCTTCTGCCGCCGATTTTCCGGACCTCTTCTGCCTTCTGGCTCTGTAAGGGGGACGGTGGCGCGGCTCTGGGACCCATCCAGGCTGGGCCTGTGATCGTCCCTCTGGAGCTAATGTCCAGTAGCCTAAGAAGCCCAATCCACTCTGCACGCAGGTGAGTTCGCTTCTTCTCCCCTTAGTCCCTCGATGCAGTGAGCCTGTTGCCAGCAGGACTCACTGAAAATAAAAAACCTAAACTAAAACTTTCACTAAGAAGCTCAGGAGAGCCCCTAGTGTGCACCCTTCTCGTTCGGGCACAGAGATCTAACTGAGGCTTGGAGGAGGGTCATAGGGGGAGGAGCCAGTGCACACCAGATAGTCCTAAAGCTTTCTTTAGATGTGCATAGTCTCCTGCGGAGCCGCTATTCCCCATGGTCCTTACGGAGTCCCCAGCATCCACTTAGGACGTTAGAGAAATATAACCAGATAGCGCTTTTATATATATATATATAAAATGACCAGATTCCCACTCACTGCGCTCAAAATGCCCCCCTCCTCTTTTTTCCAGCCTGAATGTTCAGCAGGGGAGAGACCAGGGAGCCAGCGTTTTCCTCATGCAGCTTCTGTGGAGAAAATGGTGCTGGTTAGTGCTGGGGATCAAGCTCCGCCCACCCGACGGCGGACTTCGGTCCCGGTGATTTTTTTTATAGAAAATGGCGGGGGATCGTAGAATTACTGCCCAGCAGCCTAATCTACCTTGTCAGTGCCCAAATGTGAGGTTTATTGCTGCCCAGGGCGCCCCCCCCTCCCCCTGCGCCCTGCAGCCTTCAGTGCTGCTCTGTGTGTGTGAATGGGAGCAATGGTACCTCATGAAGATCTGATGTCTTCTGCTGTCTATGTTGTCTTCTTTGCCTTCTCATACTCACCCGGCTTCTATCTTCGGCATCTGTGAGGAGGACGGCGGCGCGGCTCCGGGACGAACCCCAGGTGAGACCTGTGTTCCGACTCCCTCTGGAGCTAATGGTGTCCAGTAGCCTTAGAAGCAGTGCCCAACTTGACAAGCCAGCTCTGCTTCTCTCTCCTCGGTCCCACGATGCAGGGAGCCTGTTGCCAACAGGACTCCCTGAAAATAAAAAACCTAACAAAATTCTTTTTCCACAGAAAACTCTGGAGAGCTCTCTGCAGTGCACCCATTCTCCTCTGGGCACAAAATCTAACTGAGGTCTGGAGGAGGGGCATAGAGGGAGGAGCCAGTGCACACCCATAGTCAAAGTTCTTTTTAGGTGCCCTATCTCCTGCGGAGCCCGTCTATACCCCATGGTCCTTACGGAGTCCCCAGCATCCTCTAGGACGTAAGAGAAAATAAGAATTTACTTACCGATAATTCTATTTCTCGGAGTCCGTAATGGATGCTGGGGTTCCTGAAAGGACCATGGGGAATAGCGGCTCCGCAGGAGACAGGGCACAAAAAGTAAAGCTTTCCGATCAGGTGGTGTGCACTGGCTCCTCCCCCTATGACCCTCCTCCAAGCCTCAGTTAGGTACTGTGCCCGGACGAGCGTACACAATAAGGGAGGAATTTTGAATCCCGGGTAAGACTCATACCAGCCACACCAATCACACCGTACAACTTGTGATCTAAACCCAGTTAACAGTATGATAACAGAGGAGCCTCTGAAAGATGGCTCCGTACAACAATAACCCGAATTAGTTAACAATAACTATGTACAATTATTGCAGATAATCCGCACTTGGGATGGGCGCCCAGCATCCACTACGGACTCCGAGAAATAGAATTATCGGTAAGTAAATTCTTATTTTCTCTATCGTCCTAGTGGATGCTGGGGTTCCTGAAAGGACCATGGGGATTATACCAAAGCTCCCAAACGGGCGGGAGAGTGCGGATGACTCTGCAGCACCGAATGAGAGAACTCCAGGTCCTCCTTAGCCAGAGTATCAAATTTGTAAAATTTTACAAACGTGTTCTCCCCTGACCACGTAGCTGCTCGGCAAAGTTGTAATGCCGAGACCCCTCGGGCAGCCGCCCAAGATGAGCCCACCTTCCTTGTGGAGTGGGCCCTTACAGATTTAGGCTGTGGCAGGCCTGCCACAGAATGTGCAAGTTGGATTGTGCTACAGATCCAACGAGCAATCGTCTGCTTAGACGCAGGAGCACCCATCTTGTTGGGTGCATACAATATAAACAACGAGTCAGATTTTCTGACTCCAGCTGTCCTTGCAATATATATTTTCAATGCTCTGACAACGTCCAGTAACTTGGAGTCCTCCAAGTCACTTGTAGCCGCAGGCACTACAATAGGCTGGTTCAGATGAAATGCTGACACCACCTTAGGGAGAAAATGCGGACGAGTCTGCAGTTCCGCCCTGTCCGAATGGAAAATCAGATATGGGCTTTTGTAAGATAAAGCTGCCAGTTCTGACACTCTCCTGGCCGAAGCCAGGGCTAGTAGCATGGTCACTTTCCATGTGAGATATTTCAAATCCACATTTTTTAGTGGTTCAAACCAATGAGATTTTAGAAAGTCCAAAACCACATTGAGATCCCACGGTGCCACTGGAGGCACCACAGGAGGCTGTATATGCAGCACTCCCTTAACAAAAGTCTGGACTTCAGGGACTGAAGCCAATTCTTTCTGGAAGAAAATCGACAGGGCCGAAATTTGAACCTTAATAGATCCCAATTTGAGACCCATAGACAATCCTGATTGCAGGAAATGTAGGAATCGACCCAGTTGAAATTCCTCCTTCGGAGCACTCCGATCCTCGCACCACGCAACATATTTTCGCCAAATGCGGTGATAATGTTGCACGGTTACTTCCTTCCTTGCTTTAATCAAAGTAGGAATGACTTCTTCCGGCATGCCTTTTTCCTTTAGGATCCGGCGTTCAACCGCCATGCCGTCAAACGCAGCCGCGGTAAGTCTTGAAACAGACAGGGACCCTGCTGAAGCAAGTCCCTCCTTAGAGGTAGAGGCCACGGATCTTCCGTGATCATCTCTTGAAGTTCCGGGTACCAAGTCCTTCTTGGCCAATCCGGAACCACTAGTATCGTTCTTACGCCTCTTTGCCGTACAATTCTCAATACTTTTGGTATGAGAGGCAGAGGAGGAAACACATACACCGACTGGTACACCCAAGGCGTTACCAGCGCGTCCACAGCTATTGCCTGCGGATCTCTTGACCTGGCGCAATACCTGTCCAGTTTTTTGTTGAGGCGAGACGCCATCATGTCCACCATTGGTCTTTCCCAACGGGTTACCAGCATGTGGAAGACTTCTGGATGAAGTCCCCACTCTCCCGGGTGAAGGTCGTGTCTGCTGAGGAAGTCTGCTTCCCAGTTGTCCACTCCCGGGATGAACACTGCAGACAGTGCTATTACATGATTCTCTGCCCAGCGAAGAATCCTTGCAGCTTCTGCCATTGCACTCCTGCTTCCTGTGCCGCCCTGTCTGTTCACATGGGCGACTGCCGTGATGTTGTCCGACTGGATCAACACCGGTTTTCCCTGAAGCAGAGGTTCTGCCTGGCTTAGAGCATTGTAGATTGCTCTTAGTTCCAGAATGTTTATGTGAAGAGACGTTTCCAGGCTCGTCCACACTCCCTGGAAGTTTCTTCCTTGTGTGACTGCTCCCCAGCCTCTCAGGCTGGCGTCCGTGGTCACCAGGATCCAATCCTGTATGCCGAATCTGCGGCCCTCCAATAGATGAGCACTCTGCAACCACCACAGAAGAGATACCCTTGTCCTTGGAGACAGGGTTATCCGCTGGTGCATCTGAAGATGCGACCCTGACCATTTGTCCAACAGATCCCTCTTGCGTGGAATCTGCCGAATGGAATTGCTTCGTAAGAAGCCACCATTTTTCCCAGGACTCTTGTGCATTGATGTACAGACACCTTTCCTGGTTTTAGGAGGTTCCTGACAAGCTCGGATAACTCCTTGGCTTTTTCCTCCGGGAGAAAAACCTTTTTCTGAACCGTGTCCAGAATCATCCCTAGGAACAGCAGACGAGTTGTCGGCATTAACTGGGATTTTGGAATATTCAGAATCCACCCGTGCTGTTTTAGCACTTCTTGAGACAGTGCTAATCCCATCTCTAGCTGTTCTCTGGACCTTGCCCTTATCAGGAGATCGTCCAAGTATGGGATAATTAATACGCCTTTTCTTCGAAGAAGAATCATCATCTCGGCCATTACCTTTGTAAAGACCCGAGGTGCCGTGGACAATCCGAACGGCAGCGTCTGAAACTGATAGTGACAGTTTTGTACGACGAACCTGAGGTACCCCTGGTGTGAGGGGTAAATTGGAACGTGGAGGTACGCATCCTTGATGTCCAAGGATACCATAAAGTCCCCTTCTTCCAGGTTCGCTATCACTGCTCTGAGTGACTCCATCTTGAACTTGAACTTCTTTATGTACAGGTTCAAGGACTTCAGATTTAGAATAGGTCTTACCGAGCCATCCGGCTTCGGTACCACAAATAGAGTGGAATAATACCCCTTTCCTTGTTGTAGAAGAGGTACCTTGACTATCACCTGCTGAGAGTACAGCTTGTGAATGGCTTCCAAGACCGTCTCCCTTTCGGAGGGGGACGTTGGTAAAGCAGACTTCAGGAACCGGCGAGGTGGATCTGTCTCTAGTTCCAACCTGTATCCCTGAGATATTATCTGCAGGATCCAGGGATCTACCTGCGAGTGAGCCCACTGCGCGCTGAAATTCTTGAGACGACCGCCCACCGCCCCCGAGTCCGCTTGAGAAGCCCCAGCGTCATGCTGAGGCTTTTGTAGAAGCGGGGGAGGGCTTCTGTTCCTGGGAAGGAGCTGCCTGTTGGTGTCTCTTCCCCCTTCCTCTGCCTCGTGGCAGATATGAATATCCCTTTGCTCTCTTGTTTTTAAAGGAACGAAAGGGCTGCGGTTGAAAAGTCGGTGTCTTTTTCTGTTGGGGAGTAACTTGAGGTAAAAAGGTGGATTTCCCGGCTGTAGCCGTGGCCACCAAATCTGATAGACCGACTCCAAATAACTCCTCCCCTTTATACGGCAAAACTTCCATATGCCGTTTTGAGTCCGCATCGCCTGACCACTGTCGCGTCCATAAACTTCTTCTGGCCGAAATGGACATAGCACTTACCCGTGATGCCAGTGTGCAGATATCCCTCTGTGCATCACGCATATAAAGAAATGCATCCTTTATTTGCTCTAAAGACAGTAAAACATTGTCCCTATCCAGGGTATCAATATTTTCAATCAGGGACTCTGACCAAGCTACTCCAGCACTGCACATCCAGGCTGTCGCTATAGCTGGTCGTAGTATAACACCTGTATGTGTGTATATACTTTTTTGGATATTTTCCATCCTCCTATCTGCTGGATCTTTAAGTGCGGCCGTCTCAGGAGAGGGTAACGCCACTTGTTTAGATAAGCGTGTGAGCGCCTTGTCCACCCTAGGAGGTGTTTCCCAGCGCGCCCTAACCTCTGGCGGGAAAGGGTATAAAGCCAATAACTTCTTTGAAATTAGCATCTTTTTATCGGGGGCAACCCACGCTTCATCACACACCTCATTTAGTTCTTCTGACTCAGGAAAAACTATAGGTAGTTTTTTCACACCCCCACATAATACCCTGTTTAGTGGTACCTGTAGTATCAGCTAAATGTAACGCCTCCTTCATTGCCAAAATCATATAACGTGTGGCCCTACTGGAAAATACGGTTGATTCGTCACCGTCGCCACTGGAATCAGTGCCTGTGTCTGGGTCTGTGTCGACCGACTGAGGCAAAGGGCGTTTTACAGCCGCTGACGGTGTTTGAGGCGCCTGGACAGGCACTAATTGATTGTCCGGCCGTCTCATGTCGTCAAACGACTGCTTTAGCGTGTTGACACTATCCCGTAATTCCATAAATAAAGGCATCCATTCTGGTGTCGACCCCCTAGGAGGTGACATCCCCATATTTGGCAATTGCTCCGCCTCCACACCAATATCGTCCTCATACATGTCGACACACACGTACCGACACACAGCAGACACACAGGGAATGCTCTTAACGAAGACAGGACCCCACTAGCCCTTTGGGGAGACAGAGGGAGAGTTTGCCAGCACACACCAAAGCGCTATATATGACAGGGATAGCCTTATAATAAGTGCTCCCTGTATAGCTGCTTTTATAATATAATTTTTGCCACTATTTTGCCCCCCCTCTCTTGTTTTACCCTGTTTCTGTAGTGCAGTGCAGGGGAGAGACCTGGGAGCCGTCCTGACCAGCGGAGCTGTGTAAGGAAAATGGCGCTGTGTGCTGAGGAGATAGGCCCCGCCCCTTTTCCGGCGGGCTCGTCTCCCGCTCTTAATGGATTCTGGCAGGGGTTAAATATCTCCATATAGCCCCCGGAGGCTATATGTGAGGTATTTTTTAGCCAAATAGGTTTTCATTTGCCTCCCAGGGCGCTCCCCTCCCAGCGCCCTGCACCCTCAGTGACTGCCGTGTGAAGTGTGCTGAGAGGAAAATGGCGCACAGCTGCAGTGCTGTGCGCTACCTTTAGAAGACTGAGGAGTCTTCTGCCGCCGATTCTGGACCTTCTTGTTTCAGCATCTGCAAGGGGGCCGGCGGCGAGGCTCCGGTGACCATCCAGGCTGTACCTGTGATCGTCCCTCTGGAGCTGATGTCCAGTAGCCAAGAAGCCAATCCATCCTGCACGCAGGTGAGTTCACTTCTTCTCCCCTAAGTCCCTCGTTGCAGTGATCCTGTTGCCAGCAGGACTCACTGTAAAATAAAAAAACCTAAGCTAAACTTTTCTAAGCAGCTCTTTAGGAGAGCCACCTAGATTGCACCCTTCTCGGCCGGGCACAAAAATCTAACTGAGGCTTGGAGGAGGGTCATAGGGGGAGGAGCCAGTGCACACCACCTGATCGGAAAGCTTTACTTTTTGTGCCCTGTCTCCTGCGGAGCCGCTATTCCCCATGGTCCTTTCAGGAACCCCAGCATCCACTAGGACGATAGAGAAATAGGGATTATAGAGCTGAAAGATTCAATTATGATAGCTTTATGCACAGGAAAAGGTTTCAGACATTAGAAAACTACAACTCCACAAAATATAAACATCAGACGCCGGAGTGGAAGGGAAGATACAGACATAGAAACTGAGAACGAATAAGAACCTTCTCCAAATAATCATGCTTTTTAGGACACAGGTTTGCCAATCGAACATATAGAGAGAGCTCAAGGGGCCCACAAAAAGAACAAGAGACAGAGATTTAGGGGATCAAGCAGAAAAAGAGATTTTGCGCTTAAAGCTGTGAGAAGCAGTAAATCCACAGGAGCATCTATTCTGCTTGATAGACACGACCAAGAAACGGTGAGACCATTAAAGTTCTTGCAAGTAATAAATGAAGCTGATCCAATAGAAACTGAGAAAGTCCTATGATGTAGATCTTTAGAAATAGAAAGTTTTTATTCTCGACAGTAGAGGGCGAGAGACTGGTTACATTAAACCAATCCATCAAAACAGGTATTTAAAATCTAAGTAGTGGAAATGTGATCTGATTACTTAAAAAAATTAATTGAAGGGTTTGGAGTTGTTTTTCATGAAAACTGCTCCAAAAGCCCTTTAATACAGAACTGATATTGGGATCCCAGTGCTTGGGCTGCCGGCAGCCAAAATAACAGTGGCATCCCAAAGGTCAGGATCCCAACACCAAGGTGGTAAGGAGGCTAGCCCTAATCTCTAACCCCCCTCCCCAGTGCCGACATTCCGAGTAGTGTCAGGATTCTGCCGTTGGAATTTCGACTGCCAGGATCACGACCGGATCCCCTTTAATACATTTCAGTGAAGATAAACACCCGTTTTCACTATATTTTATTACAAATAATACTAATAAATATGCTCAGTAATGTAATATTATATAGTGATATACGGCCATATTCATCAATTCTATTGTTACAATAATATTGAGAAAAGAGGTGTTTTCACATTATATTAGTTGCACTGAACTGTCCTAAACGGCAATTGGAGGCTGGGAGAGCAGCGGGTGACCTCTGAATAGTGCAGGGAGATGAGCTGGGGGCTGCCAGTCACTCAGGGAGCACTAAGCACACCCCCAAAATGAGGAAAACACCATTACACAATAGCCATTACCCCTTTTCGGCCGTGCACGCATCAAAAGTTGGGAGTTATGGAATATAGTGATATAGCACAGAAAACAGGATTTTGGTACTTACCGATAAATCCCTTTCTCCGATTCCACAGGGGACACTGGAGCGCAGTTACAATGGGGAGATAGTAGGCAGTAACTGGGAGCTGGCACTTTAAAACTAACACTGTGGCTAGCTCCTCCCCTACTATGTCCCCCCTCCAAGCCAGTCTACGTAAAACTGTGCCCGAGGAGAGCTGGAAGAGACAAACGTTAACGTAGAGGAGGTAACGAAGCCCTGCAAACCAGGACAATCCAAAAACAAACCTGAAAACCTATTAGGAAAAAGGTTAACCCGAACAAAACAAGCAGTCACGCAGTGACTTGCAAACCCTGAGGTAAATAAGGAGGAAACAGCGCTGGGTGGGCGTCCAGTGTCCCCTGTGGAATCGGAGAAACGGATTTATCGGTAAGTACCAAAATCCTGATTTCTCCTTCATACACTAGGGGACACTGGAGAGCAGTTACAATGGGGACGTCCCAGAGCTCTCAAAACGGGAGGAAGAGCGCTGAGAGTCCTGCAAAACCGCTCGGCCAAACTGTGATGCAGAGGCCGCAAAAGTGTCAAACCTAAAAAACTTGACAAACGTATGTCGGCCCAACCAAGTTGCCGCACAACATAAAGTAGTCATGGAGACCCCGCGGGCAGCCGTCCACGAGTGTCCCACAGAGCGCGTAGAGTGCATCGAAATGGAAGATGGAGGCTCTCGCGAAGCCACCATATAAGCTTGTCTGATGGTCAGCCAAATCCATCGGGACAAAGTCTGCTTAGAAGCCGGCCAACCACAGCGGGCAGCATTGTATAGAACAAATAAGGAGTCCGACTTCCGAATAGCCGAAGTCCTATCCACATAGATCTTGAGCGCCCTGACAACGTCCAACGATCTCGAATCCGGAGAGTCCCCCAAGAGGGCCGGAACCACAAGTGGCTGATTGATGTGAAAATAGGACACCACCTTCGGTAGAAAAGACATGCTAGTACGGAGCTCGGCCCTATCAGCATGAAACACCAGGTAAGGAGGTCGACAAGAGAGAGCCCCAAGTTCCGACACCCGTCTGGCCGAAGCCAGAGCCAGGAGAAGGACCACCTTCCAGGTGAGATATTTCATCTCCACCGACTCCAGAGGCTCAAACAACGAAGACTGCAGAAAAGAAAGGACCAGATTGAGGTCCCATGGTGCTGTCGGAGGGCGGAAGGGAGGCTGTATCTGTTGAAACCCCTGAAAGAAAGTCTGAACCTCTGGCAAGGCTAATTTCTTCTGGAAGAAAACCGAAAGAGCAGAGAACTGCACCTTTAGTGAACCCAGTCGTAGCCCTGCCAAGAAACCCGCCTGCAAAAAGCTGAGAAGGCGGGCCAGGCAAAAAACTGAAGGAGAAAACTCTCGACGTTCACACCAGGCTACATAAGCCTTCCAAATGCGGTAGTAGTGAGACGATGTGACTGACTTTCTAGCCTGGAGCATAGTAGGTATAACCGTACGAGGAATCCCCTTCCTCTTCAAGATGGCCTTCTCAACAGCCACGCCGTCAAACGTAGCCTGCGTAAGTCTGGATAAAGAAAAGGACCCTGTTGTAGCAGATCGTCTCGTAGTGGCAGGGGCCAAGGCTCCGCTACTGACAACAGGTGTAGGGCAGAGTACCAAGCCCTGCGCGGCTAATCTGGAGCACCAGAAGATCCAGCGCGTCTTCTCTCCTGATGCTTTGCAGAACCCGAGGCAACAACGGGAATGGAGGAAAGAGGTAAACGAACCGGAACTTCCAAGGAGGCGTGAGGGCATGTATGGCCGCCGCCGCCAGATCCCTCGTCCAAGAGTAATACAGCGGCAGTTGACGGTTCAGGCAGAACGCCATTAGGTCGATCTGTGGTTTTCCCCACCGGCGGACCAGCTGACAAAACACCTGGGGGTGGAATGACCACTCTCCCGGGTGCATGCCCTGTCGGCTGAGATAATCGGCTTCCCAATTGTCCACACCTGGAATGAATATTGCCGACAAGGACAGAGCATACTTCTCTGCCCAGAGGAGGACGTTGGTGACCTCCCTCATCGCCGCACGGCTGATGTACGCTACCGTCATGGCGTAGTCGGACTGAACTCTGACTGCTCGACCACACAGCAGGTGATGTGCCTGAAGTAGGGCGTTGTATACTGCCCGTAGTTCGAGAATTTTTATGGGTAGAGCGGATTCGTGAATCGACCAGCGCCCCTTAAATCGATGTTCGAGGGTCACTGCCCCCCAGCATCGCAGACTTGCGTCCGTGGTGAGGAGAGTCCAATCCCAAACGCCGAACCACCTTCCTTCCAACAGATGTGTCGACTGGAGCCACCAGAGGAGCGACGACCTTGCTTTTGGAGACAGAGTCACCCGCTGATGAAGGAATAGATGAGATCCTGACCACTGATGCAGCAGACACAGCTGGAACGGTCGAGCGTGGAAGCGACTGTATGGAAGAGCTTCGAACGCCGCTACCATCTTCCCCAGAAGGCGAATGCACAGATACACTGATACCCGACGGTCTCGAAGTACCGACCTCACCAGCGACTGCAGAGAGAGGATCTTGTCCTGAGGAAGGAAAACCTTCTGACGGACCGTGTCGAGAATCATCACCAAAAACAGCAACCGTTGTGAGGGGCAATAGTGAAACTTCGGGAAGTTCAGGATCCACCCGTGCCGTATCAGAAGGTGCTGTGTTATCCGGATATTATGAAGTAACAGGTCTGCAGAGTGCGCCTTTAATAGTAGATCGTCCAGATAGGGGACCATCGTCACACCCTGCTTTCGAAGTAGGGCCATCATGACCGCCATGACCTTTGTGAACACTCTGGGAGCAGAAGAGAGACCGAACGGAAGGGCCTGGAACTGGAAATGAGCGTCCTGTATCGCGAACCGGAGAAAAGCCTGATGAGGAGGCCAAATGGGAACATGTAAGTATGCATCCTTGATGTCTAAGGATGCCAGAAACTCGTTTTGCTCCAACCCTGCAATAACAGACTGAAGGGACTCCATTTTGAACTTGAATACCCTCAAAAACGGATTGAGATCCTTCAAGTTCAGGACTGGCCTGACCGAGCCGTCCGGCTTTGGTACGAGAAACAGGCTTGAGTAATAGCCCTGTTTCCGATGATGAGAGGGAACAGGGATCAATACCTTTGCGGATAGAAGCTTCTGGACTGCTGCCTGTAAGGCAACTCTTCTGTCGTCGGAAACTGGTAAACCCGTGGTGAAGAAACGCTGAGGCGGTCGGGTTTGAAAATCGAGCTTGTAACTACAAATTATGAGATCCCTGACCCAAGCATCTGGACAGGATTGTACCCAGGCCTCCCTGAAATCCCATAGAAGAGCTCTCACCCTGTGGTCTCCCAGATGGGAGGGAAGCCCTTCATGCGGTGGTAGCGGTGGAGGATTTAACCTCTGACTGGGTTGAAGCTGTGGAACCTCTTCGTCTGCCTCTACCTCTATGGCCATGGGAGACGGAAGCTCCTCCCCTGGCCTCGAAACCTGGAAGGGGCACGAAAGGAGGGACCCCTATAGGGTCTGCGAGAGGCCGGAGCAGCAGAAGGAAGATAAGTCGACTTACCTCCAGTGGCCTGAGAAATCCAGGCATCCAGATCCTTACCATCCAGATGTTTCCAAGCCGCCGGTATGAGCGCATCCAGCTCCTCCGAAACTGGAAAGGTCACCGGCAGGCATTGGTTGGTGCTAAACCTTGAAGGGCGTAAGGTGTCCTGCTCCGTCTCCTCCACCTGTAATACTGAGCGAATAGCTGTAATAAGCGCCTCAATACCCTGAGCTACTGGTTCAGAGTCCTCATGTACCTGATTGTCATCAGTATCCCGTATATCTACGACCGCCTCATCTAATAGAGGTATATCATCGTCAGATTCGTGTAATAGATGCTCGCAATCTCTTTTTTGAAGCCTGTGGAGGGGGACTAAAGGACGGGGCTTGGAAAGGGATTACAGCCCTAGAGAGCCCTTCAACTGATTTTGCCAGGGAACGAGCCCATGCTGGTTCAGGCTCCAGTATTGGGACAAGCCGTCGGAACCGGGCTGCCTCTCTATCTTCCCAAGAAGCCTTCAGTTCCCCACTCAACAGGGACATAACCTCTGTGAGCTGTGCTGTCCAACCAGGTGTGCTCTGGGGTTCTGATGAGGGCTGAGCAGAAGGCTCTGACCCACAATCCTCACATAAAAGGGAATTATCTGACTGGTCCTGGGTGAATTTTGCAGAACACTTCTGACACTGAAAAATCTTCTGTGCTGCCTTTGAGCCCTTTCCAGCCATGGCAGCACCTGTCACACTCCCCCACACACACAGCAGTAGGCAGAAGGGGAGGGAGGGGGGGGGGGGGGGGGGGGGAAGCAGGGAGTAGTGCAGCCACAGCAGCTTTCTGAAATTTGCACGCAACTGTGCAGAGTCAGGGCTATTAATAAAGTATAGGTGCTCCTAGTGCCCCCTGTCCCCACTGAAACTGCTCACTGTGCTGTGAAAGAAGCCTCTGAGTCTCCCCTCTCCTACGGTGCAGCGTTGGGAAATGGCCACCCATGCGCGCTGAAACCGGCTGTGTAGAGCGGGATTAAGCTCCCCCCCCCCCCACCCCCCGTAATGGTGCCAGACTCAAAAGAGCAAAGGCGCCTGAAGTATCTCCAGAGAGCGGGAGGCCTGTGAGTTGCGGCCGGGGAGCAGAGTGGATAGCGGGGGGGAGATTTGTACTCGGCCACTATGCTCACCGCTGCCAAGCTGACCGGGATCTTCTGCTGACGGAACGGCCCCGACATGCGCCGCACGCAGTGGTGTACGGCCAGCTCCGGAGAGCTCAGTGTCTCCTTCAGCCGGGGACCATCCCAAGCCGCACGCAGCTGCTATGGGACCCTGCCGGCAGCCTCCCGCGGTGCAGACTGGCAGTGGCAGAGCTGCCAGTCTGTGAAGAAAGAAATTTTTTTTAAGAGAAAACCCAAGAGTGACCAGCTCCCTTGGACACAAAACAGAGACTGGCTTGGAGGGGGGACATAGTAGGGGAGGAGCTAGCCACAGTGTTTGAGTTTTAAAGTGCCAGCTCCCAGTTCCTGCCTACTATATCCCCATTGTAACTGCTCTCCAGTGTCCCCTAGTGGATGAAGGAGAAATATAATAACACAGTGATATAATGTAATATAGCAATATAATATAATGATATGAGACTCAGGGGACTAAGTATTAATAATTGCAGAACTGCCGCCATTAACATTTTTCAGGGGACATTTTATCCATGCTATGTACGTAGAGAAACCCGCAGGGACAGTGGCAGCGATCAGGTCTGAATTACCCCCCTGGACTGTTAGTGTGCCTTGAGGACCGAGGTTGGGAATGCCTGGGTTAGACGATATATCGTCCTGACGTGGATCAAACCGATAAATGATTCCCTGTGTCTAACTTATACCCCCAGTCATGCGCTCCCGCAGGTCGATTACAGAGTTATCCCGTCTGACGTGCTGCATGCCCAATGGAGCCACCCGGCAAAAGACGGGATGCAGGTGAATGCGGCCATAAATGACATTTTGCACAATATATTGTTCAGTGTGAACGTTATCTGGGAACCACATCGTTTATCGGTGTACCCAGCAATACTTTGGGGGGAGGGTATTCAATTAGCCGTGATAACAGACTTTTAGTGCAAATCACGATTACACTCTATTTATTTAGTCGGGAAAATTTATCGATGATAATTTTTACGTGAATTTCACTTCACCTACTCTGAGCAGGGGAAAAGTTGGGAAAAAATAAGAATTTACTTACCGATAATTCTATTTCTCATAGTCCGTAGTGGATGCTGGGGACTCCGTAAGGACCATGGGGAATAGCGACTCCGCAGGAGACTGGGCACATCTAAAGAAAGCTTTAGGACTAACTGGTGTGCACTGGCTCCTCCCCCTATGACCCTCCTCCAAGCCTCAGTTAGGATACTGTGCCCGGACGAGCGTACACAATAAGGAAGGATTTTGAATCCCGGGTAAGATTCATACCAGCCACACCAATCACACCGTATAACTTGTGATCTGAACCCAGTTAACAGTATGATAACAGAGGAGCCTCTGAAAAGATGGCTCCCAACAATAATAACCCGATTTTTGTAACAATAACTATGTACAAGTATTGCAGACAATCCGCACTTGGGATGGGCGCCCAGCATCCACTACGGACTATGAGAAATAGAATTAT
This sequence comes from Pseudophryne corroboree, assembly GCF_028390025.1. Lineage (NCBI taxonomy): Eukaryota > Metazoa > Chordata > Amphibia > Anura > Myobatrachidae > Pseudophryne > Pseudophryne corroboree. The sequence goes on from NC_086445.1 coordinate 1,054,870,616, forward strand.
CGGTAAGTAAATTCTTATTTTCTCTAACGTCCTAAGTGGATGCTGGGGACTCCGTAAGGACCATGGGGATTATACCAAAGCTCCCAAACGGGCGGGAGAGTGCGGATGACTCTGCAGCACCGAATGAGAGAACTCCAGGTCCTCCTCAGCCAGGGTATCAAATTTGTAGAATTTAGCAAACGTGTTTGCCCCTGACCAAGTAGCTGCTCGGCAAAGTTGTAAAGCCGAGACCCCTCGGGCAGCCGCCTAAGATGAGCCCACTTTCCTTGTGAAACGGGCTTTTACAGATTTTAGCTGTGGCAGGCCTGCCACAGAATGTGGAAGCTGAATTGTACTACAAATCCAACGAGCAATAGTCTGCTTAGAAGCAGGAGCACCCAGCTTGTTGGGTGCATACAGGATAAACAGCGAGTCAGATTTCCTGACTCCAGCCATCCTGGAATATTTTCAGGGCCCTGACAACATCCAGCAACTTGGATTCCTCCAAGTCCCTAGTAGCCGCAGGCACCACAATAGGTTGGTTCAGGTGAAAACGCTGGAACCACCTTAGGGAGAAACTGAGGACGAGTCCTCAATTCCGCCCTGTCCGAATGGAAAATCAGATAAGGGCTTTTACAGGATAAAGCCGCCAATTCTGACACGCGCCTGGCCCAGGCCAGGGCCAACAGCATGACCACTTTCCATGTGAGATATTTTAACTCCACAGATTTAAGTGGTTCAAACCAATGTGACTTTTGGAACCCAAACTACATTGAGATCCCAAATTGCCACTGGAGGCACAAAAGGAGGCTGTATAAGCAGTACCCCTTTTACAAACGTCTAAACTTCAGGGACTGAAGCTAGTTCTTTTTTGGAAGAAAATTGACAGGGCCGAAATCTGAACCTTAATGGACCCCAATTTCAGGCCCATAGACACTCCTGTTTGCAGGAAATGTAGGAATCGACCCAGTTGAATTTCCTCCGTCGGGCCTTACTGGCCTCGCACTACGCAACATATTTACGCCAATTGCGGTGATAATGTTTTTGCGGTTACATCCTTCCTGGCTTTAGATCAGGATATGGATGACTTCATCCGGAATGCCTTTTTTCCTTCAGGATCCGGTGTTCAACCGGCATGCCGTCAAACGCAGCCGCGGTAAGTCTTGGAACAGACAGGGTCCTTGCTGGAGCAGGTCCCTTCTTAGAGGTAGAGGCCACGGATCCTCCGTGAGCATCTCTTGAAGTTCCGGTTACCAAGTCCTTCTTGGCCAATCCGGAGCCACGAATATAGTGCTTTCTCCTCTCCATCTTATCAATCTCAGTACCTTGGGTATGAGAGGCAGAGGAGGGAACACATACACTGACTGGTACACCCACGGTGTTACCAGAGCGTCTACAACTATTGCCTGAGGGTCTCTTGACCTGGCGCAATACCTGTCGAGTTTTTTAATCATGTGGACGACTTCTGGGTGAAGTCCCCACTCTCCCGGGTGGAGGTCGTGCTGAGGAAGTCTGCTTCCCAGTTGTCCACTCCCGGAATGAATACTGTTGACAGTGCTATCACATGATTTTCCGCCCAGCGAAGAATCCCTGCAGCTTCTGCCATTGCCCTCCTGCTTCTTGTGCCACCCTGTCTGTTTACGTGGGTGACTGCCATGATGTTGTCCGACTGGATCAACACCGGCTGACCTTGAAGCAGAGGTCTTGCTAAGCTTAGAGCATTGTAAATGGCCCTTAGCTTCAGGATATTTATGTGAAGTGATGTATCCAGGCTTGACCCTAAGCCCTGGATATTCCTTCCCTGTGTGACTGCTCCCCAGCCTCGCAGGCTGGCATCCGTGGTCACCAGGACCCAGTCCTGAATGCCGAATCTGCGGCCCTCTAGAAGATGAGCACTCTGCAACCACCACAGGATGGATACCCTTGTCCTTGGTGACAGGGTTATCCGCTGATGGATCTGAAAATGCGACCCGGACCATTTGTCCAGTAGGTTCCACTGGAAAGTTCTTGCGTGGAATCTAACGAATGGGATTGCTTCGTAGGAAGCCACCATTTTTACCCAGAACCCTTGTGCATTGATGCACTGAGACTTGGTTCGGTTTTAGGAGGTTCCTGACTAGCTCGGATAACTCCCTGGCTTTCTCTTCCGGGAGAAACACCTTTTTTCTGGACTGTGTCCAGGAACATCCCTAGGAAAACAGAAGACAAGTCGTCGGAACCAGCTGCGATTTTGGAATATTGAGAATCCAATCGTGCTGCCGCAACACTACATGAGATAGTGCTACACCGACTTCCAACTGTTCCCTGGATCTTACCCTTATCAGGGAATCGTCCAAGTAAGGGATAACTAAAATTCCCTTCCTTCGAAGGGATATCATTTCGGCCATTACCTTGGTAAAGACCCGGGGTGCCGTGGACCATCCCTACGGCAGCGTCTGAACTGATAGTGACAGTTCTGTACCATAACCTGAGGTACCCTTGGTGAGAAGGGTAAATTTTGACATGAAGGTAAGCATCCTTGATGTCCCGAGACATCATGTAGTCCCCTTCTTCCAGGTTCGCAATCACTGCTCTGAGTGACTCAATCTTGAATTTGAACCTCTGTATGTAAGTGTTCAAAGATTTTAGATTTAGAATCGGTCTCACCGAGCCGTCTGGCTTCGGTACCACAATAGTGTGGAATAATACCCCGTTCCCTGTTGCAGGAGGGGTACCTTGATTATCACCTGCTGGGAATACAGCTTGTGAATGGCTTCCAAAACTGCCTCCCTGTCAGAGGGAGACGTCGGTAAAGCCGACTTTTGGAAACGGCGAGGGGGAGACGTCTCGAATTCCAATATGTACCTATGAGAGGGAGAGTATGCCAGCACACACCAGAGCGCTATATATATATATACAGGGATAACCTTATATAAGTGTTTTTCCCCTTATAGCTGCTGTATGTTTTAATACTGCGCCTAATTAATGCCCCCCTCTCTTTAGTGACTGCAGGAAAGAGCCAGGGAGCTTCCCTCCAACTGAGCTGTGAGGGAAAATGGCGCCAGTGTGCTGAGGAGATAGGCTCCGCCCCCTTTTCGGCGGCCTTATCTCCCGTTTTTCTGTATATTCTGGCAGGGGTTAAATGCATCCATATAGCCCAGGAGCTATATGCGATGTATTTTTTGCCATGTAAGGTATTTTTATCATGTTTTATTGCGTCTCAGGGCGCCCCCCCCAGCGCCCTGCACCCTCAGTGACCGGAGTATGAAGTGTGCTGAGAGCAATGGCGCACAGCTGCAGTGCGCTACCTTATTGAAGACAGGAACGTCTTCTGCCGCCGATTTTTCCGGACCTCTTCGCTCTTCTGGCTCTGTAAGGGGGCCGGCGGCGCGGCTCCGGGACCCATCCAGGCTGGGCCTGTGATCGTCCCTCTGGAGCTAATGTCCAGTAGCCAAGAAGCCCAATCCACTCTGCACGCAGGTGAGTTCGCTTCTTCTCCCCTTAGTCCCTCGATGCAGTGAGCCTGTTGCCAGCAGGTCTCACTGAAAATAACAAACCTAAACAAACTTTCACTAAGAAGCTCAGGAGAGCCCCTAGTGTGCACCCTTCTCGTCGGGCACAGATATCTAACTGAGGCTTGGAGGAGGGTCATAGGGGGAGGAGCCAGTGCACACCAGTTAGTCCTAAAGCTTTCTTTAGATGTGCCCAGCCTCCTGCGGAGCCGCTATTCCCCATGGTCCTTACGGAGTCCCCAGCATCCACTTAGGACGTTAGAGAAATACCTAATTTGAAGTAACAATGTTTGGATTTGGTTCAGAACCCCTGGGACACCCCCATTAATGACTAATTAGGCACGTCGAAGTATTTAATTATTTTTAATTGGCCAATAATGACATCAGTTTTGGGGTGAAAAAGTGCTAATTGATGGAATTTGGGGTTCAAGGTATGGGACAGGTATATTGGGGGTGCTTTATGAGTGGGACAAGTGTTTTTAGGCTTGCTTTTTTAAACTCCCCTAAAATAACCCAAATATAGACTTTCACCCATTTTCATGTACCCCAAATTTTCTGTGAGCACTTATTTTGCACACAAAACAGTAATTTCACGCAGTTTAAGTCCCCGGAAACTCTTTCATGTGACCTCTCACACGCCCCTCCCCTGGTACCCTATGTGAGTTTGGCATTTTTGGGGTACAGTCTCAGCTCCCCATTTTCACTGCTTGAATTTTCACAGGAAACCCGTTTGTAATTGAATAGGTGAAGAACGGGCGCGCACACCCGGGAAAAGTCATTTTCCTGGCATTTTTCGTTCAACTGTCGAGATTTCACGGCTAATTGAATCCCCCCCCCCCTTAGTTTTACATTTCTGTGACAAGCGCCTCCAGGGAATCTGTGCCTCCGTACGCTGTGCCTCCATCTGATGATTACATAGGGATCAGCCCGTAGTCCCCACTGCCGGTAAGTAGCCCTGTGCCGGGCACTGCTGAGAGTACACACCTCCCGCCCCCGGTACCCAGGCCCCGGCATGGTGGAGATACAGCCCCCGGTACCCAGGCCCCGGATGGTGGAGATACAGCCGCCGGTGCCCGGCCTCTTTGTGCTGAGGGGAGATTGCGGCCTGCAGCCACGCGCGAAGCCTGAGCTGGAGTTGCCGCCCACACGTCTGTTACTATGGTGAGCCGGCTCCGCCCACCGGAGTCGCCGGGAGATGACGCAGGGGGTCGCGGGGAGGTGACGTGCGCGGTGCGCGGGGACCGGAGGGGAAGATGGCGGAGTATCTGGCGTCCATCTTCGGTACCGAGAAGGACAAGTGAGGAATACGGCGGCGGCCCCGGGGGACCGGGAGGCTGGGGAGATGGGGGACCGTAGACACACCCGGGGAACGGAGGCCGGAGAGGGGTGCACGGGTGGCTGAGGTGCAGCGGGACCTTTGGAGGCACCCGGGGCATGAGAGTCCATAGGGATGGAGGCTGGGAGGAGACCCTCTATGGGGACACTAGAGGGATGGAGGCTGGGAGGAGACCCTCTATGGGGACACTAGGGGGATGGAGGCTGGGAGGAGACCCTCTATGGGGACACCTGGAGGCTGGGAGGGGACACTCTATGGGGACACTAGGGGGATGGAGGCTGGGAGGAGACCCTCTAGGGGGATGGAGGCTGGGAGGAGACCCTCTATGGGGACACTAAGGGGATGGAGGCTGGGAGGGGGCACTTTATGCGGACACCTGGAGGTTTGGAGGAGACCCTCTATGGGGGCACCTGGGGGATGGATGCAGGGAACAAAGTATCTATTGGGACAGCTGATGGATGGAGGCTGGGAACAAAGTATCTATGGGGACACCTGGAGGCTGGGAGGAGACCCTCTTTGGGGGCACCTGCGGGATGGAGGCTGAGAACAAAGCATCTATGGGGAGGCTGGGAGGATACCCTCTTTGGGGCACCTGGGGGATGGAGGCTGGGAACAAAGCATCTACAGGGATTCCTGGAGGATGGAGGCTGAGAAGAAAGCATCTGCGGGGACACCTGGGGAATAGAGGCTGGGAGGAGACCCACTGTGGGGATGCCAGGGGGATGGAGGCTGAGAAGAAAGCATCTACAGGGACACCAGGGGGATGGAGGCTGGGAGGAGACCCTCTGTGGGGAGCCCAGAGGGATGGAGACTGGGAAGAAAGCATCTAGAGGGACACCTAGGGGATAGAGGCTGGGAGGAGACCCACTATGGGGATGCCAGGGTGATGGAGGGCCCCTCTATGGGGACACCCGGTGGGATGGAGACTAGGAAGAATCATCTACAGGGATAACTGGGAGATGGAGGCTAACATTTCTAAATGGTGCTACCTTTCAAGTGAAAGGGTTTTTCCTTTTAGATCTTACTGTGTAATGTCTTGCTGCACCCTGGATAACATGTGCAGAGTCTTTCATGGCTGACAGGTGTCATTTGTACCTGCGGCATGGTGGCTATATGTTGGTTGCATTTGTTGTGTTCCTGTTATTATACAGTAATGATTGGCATTTGGTGCCCTGGGAATTGCTGTGGTCAGGCAGGAGATAGCTGGTTGGTGGTGCCAGTGTTGGCAGGTGCTTGTGGTCTGTCCTAGGCTGTTACTGTACCTCGGTGGTGAGGTTGGCCCCTAGTATAGTTGGTCTTTGTGTTTGTAACAGGGACTCGTTCTCTCCTCAGGGTTAACTGCTCATTTTACTTTAAGATCGGGGCGTGTCGCCATGGAGACCGATGCTCACGACTTCACAACAAGCCCACCTTCAGCCAGGTATGTGTCCCTCACACATTTCATTGTCTCCTTGTACAAGTCTAATCTGTGGTCTCATCAGCTTCCATGGGAGGCCCTTCCGTGACGCGCTGCTGACCGGCACACGTCTTCTGTTCTGCAATCGGGTGGGGAGAAGATTGTGACACAGAATAGCTTGCGAGCAGGGCCTTCCCACCTGTCTGTCTGCTTTTACCCAGCTTTGTTTTATCACTGTTGTTTCTAATTGTTAAACGCAACGGAATTTGCTGCGCTATATAAGAAACGTAATAAATAAAGGTGCCCATTTATTGTAGAAAGAAACGGTTCATACATGTGAGTCGCTTTGTGATTAAGGCCACAATGGGCAATATAATAATATCCTGTATTTCAGACGATTGCTCTGCTCAACATTTACCGGAATCCGCAGAACTCTTCGCAATCGGCAGATGGACTGCGCTGTGAGTATCAGCCCCTGCCTGTGCCGCTCTCACCCCGCCTGTTGCTCTGTGTCTGTAAGTCTAATGGTTCTCACGTGTTCCCCAGGTGCTGTGAGCGATGTGGAGATGCAGGAACATTACGATGAGTTCTTTGAGGTAAGAGCATTGTGGCCGTGGGGTTATTACACTCTTATTAGAGCAGCGCGGCCATATGTACTCTTCTAGCGTATTCCCCGGACTAGCAAATGTAGCTGAGATAGGGATGCTGGGTTCCTCTGTGGCTCTCCGGGCCTACGTGGGATTATTGCGGGGCTAAAGGAAGACGTCCAGCTTTGGAAGTTAGCTGGCCAGACTTTTACTTCTGCGATGTGTCCGACGTTTTCTGTTTGTTCTTGTAGGAAGTCTTCACAGAGATGGAAGAGAAGTACGGGGAGGTGGAGGAGATGAATGTGTGTGATAATTTGGGAGACCACCTAGTGGGGAATGTCTATGTCAAGGTGAGTGAAGGTAACACACCACGTACACCTCCACACTATAGAAGACAGTGGTCAGCCTGGTGGGAGGCGATACCTGGTCTCCGCAGGTTCCTGTATGTAAGAACTTCATCCTTGTGTAATATCTGATGTGTGGAGCAAGAAGAACCTGATTTCCTCATAAGGAAAGTTGATCTTTTTTGTGTTCAGTTTCTGCTCAGAATGGGCTCTTAGATCCGAATGACCAGGAAAGACGTGATCTCTTCCTATGACCGCTTGAGACCTTGCCTTTATTGGGATATGATTGGAGTAACCTAGAGCCCCACAGGTGGTCATTAGCAGGCTTGTGGTCCAGGGTATCTCATGTCTGTCTCAGGGACTTGTAGGTGTGATGGTTTCTGTTGTCTCTTCTTAGTTCCGCCGGGAGGAAGATGCGGAGAAGGCTGTGAAGGATCTAAATAATCGCTGGTTTAATGGTCAGCCTATTCATGCAGAACTCTCTCCGGTTACTGATTTTCGGGAGGCCTGCTGTCGCCAATATGAGATGGGGTGAGTGCGTGTCCTGGTGGAGGGCACGTTGCAGACACAGAATATTGCTCCTTCCTGCGCTCAGTAATTTCAGCATTTGTGTGTTACTCTATTTGCTGGAACTTGGCTATAAATCTGCATCAGCAACTAATAGAAGTGTTCCGCTGCTGTTTATGTGCTGATGGGTGTCCTCTAATGTCACAGGGAATGCACACGTGGTGGCTTCTGTAACTTTATGCACCTGAAACCCATTTCCCGGGAGCTGCGGCGAGAACTGTACGGCCGGCGCAGGAAGAAGTGAGTCCGCAGCTGGTCCTGTTCCGTGTATTTCTGCTCTTACCTCTCCCATAATAACTGTGTCTCTCTGTTTTCTCCTTAGGGACAGACCGCAGGGCAGAGTAGAAATAAACAAGTTAGTTCCAACATTTTCTCCTATTTTGGGGTTCCCCAGGGTAACACGAAGTCATTGCCCCCATGTATTGTATACACATTTCATGCTGGTTCCTCTGTCTGGATCATTTCCCCCTCATTCCCTCTCATCTGGGAACGTCCATGTACGGTGTGAGGGCTGGTCTTGTTGCTGAGTCTCGCACTACATTGCCCAGCCTGACAGCGGATATGATTTGCTTGTTTCCATGTCGTCCTGTAAAGTGTGTGATATCAGATAACTTGTATCAATCCTGCATAGAAAACCATTAGTAGAGACTAGGTCGGGGGATTCAAAATGCGGCCCTCCAGCTGCTGTGGAACTACACACCCCAGCATGCCCTGCCACAGTTTTGCTATTAGGGCATGCTGGGGTGTAGTAGTTACTGTAGCAGCCGCTAACGTTTCCAGAATAATCCTTACATGACCTCCCAAAGGGCTGCGAGTTCTGTACTTGATGCAGCTGGGATTTAATTACAAGTTGTTCAGATGTTTCATTTCTGGCAATCTGTCTGATAATACGTGGTAATCACAATCAGCCATTTGCTCCCAAACACTGGAAAACAGACTGATCGTTCAGATAGGTGAGATACAATTTAACCTAGGTTGGGATGCCTGCGGACACCGGGATCCTGACAATGAGAGTTGGGATGACCGTGTCGCCCTAGCCGCCACCAACGTCTAGGGTGACGGCTAGGGCTGAGTCTCGGGGGGCTGGCGGCTAGGGATAAACCTCTCAAACCCCCTAACAATCACCCCGATACTTAACTTTGAGATGTCGGTGTTACGGTGTTGGAATTCCGGTTCAGACAGGTTCAATAAATTGGAGTAACGATTAGTGTGTAAAAGCTAGGAGCAGCAGGTTTCTAAACACATTAAAGGATCAGTATTTGTCTCAATTAGTCGAGGACCCAACTAGAGGTAATAATATCCTTGACATAGTTATTACCAATAATGTGGACATTATATCAAACACTAAAGTTGGGGAGACCCTGGGAAACAGTGATCACTATATGATCACATTCGACATCAGTTTCAGGAAACATAGCTATAAGGGAGCGACCAAAACATTAAACTTTAGAAAAGCTAACTCCAATATGCTGAGACAGACACTAAGCGACATTGACTGGGGAGCTTTGTTTCAGGGTAAAGACACATCGGCAATGTGGGATGCTTTAAAAGGGTTGCTTGATAGCAGTATTCACAAATTAATTCCCATGGGCAATAAACCCAGGAGTAGTAAACACAGACCAATGTGGCTTAATAAGGAGGTCAAAAAAGAAATGGCTATTAAGAGGCGTGCTTTCAAAGCATTTAAATCAATTGGAGGGGACGAGGCATTCCAGTATTATAAGGAATGCAATAAAAGAGCAAAAAGGTAATTAGAGCAGCTAAAATTGTAAACGAAAAGCAAATCGCTATAGAGTAAAGCCAATCCTAAAAAGTTTTATAAATACATAAACAGTAAAAGGTTAAAAAAGGAGAATGTAGGTCCATTAAAAGATGGACTGGGAGCCTTGATAAACAATGACAAAATAAAAGCGGATATACTGAACAATTTCTTTCATCAGTATTCACCAGGGAGGATCAGACGGTGATAGTAGTGCATAACGACAGACGATAATGATGCGTGGCTATATACTTGTTTACGTGAGTAATTAGTCCTGGAGAGACTAAGCAACATAAAGATTAATAAATCACCGAGCCCATATGGCTTTCACCCGAGGGTTATTATGGAGCTTAGGGCTCAGCTAGCAAAACCCCTATACTTGATTTTTCTATAGTTCAGTTAGATCAGGTATGTTACTGAGGGATTGGCGTACGGCTGAGGTAGTGCCTTTATTTAAAAAGGGATCCAAAAATCATCCTGGGAACTATAGACCAGTTAGTATAACCTCTATAGTGGGTAAAATATTGGAAGGAATTTTGAGGAATAGCATAGAGGATTATCTGCAGAATTTTACGTTTATTAGCAATAGTCAGCATGGGTTTGTGAGGGACAGATCGTGTCAAACCAACTTAATTAGCTTCTACGATGAAGTGTGCGATAATCTCGACCAGGGAAAAGCAGTGGATGTGGTGTATTTAGATTTTGCAAAAGCCTTCGATACAGTGCCTTACAGGAGACTGATCATCAAATTAAGGGAACGTGGCCTAGGATATACTATTTGTACATGGATAGGTAATTGGCTGGATAACAGGGTACAACGAGTTGTGGTCAATGGGATGTTCTCCAGCTGGGCACCAGTAGTCAGTGGAATACCACAAGGGTCCGTACTTGGGGGGTAATTCCAAGTTGATCGCAGCAGGAATTTTGTTAGCAATTGGACAAAACCATGTGCACTGCAGGGGAGACAAATGTAACATGTGCAGAGAGAGTTAGATTTGGGTGGGGTGTGTTTAATCTGCTATCTAATTTGCAGTGTAAAAATAAAGCAGCCAGTATTTACCCTGCACAGAAACAGAATAACCCACCCAAATCTAACTCTCTCTGCACATGTTATATCTGCCTCCCCTGCAGTGCACATGGTTTTGCCCAACTGCTAAAAAAAAATTCCTTCTGCGATCAACTTGGAATTACCCCCTTGGCCCGCTACTGTTCACTATATTTATTAATGATCTAGGAATAGGCCTGGGAAGCACAGTGTCAATCTCTGCAGATGATACTAAACTGTGTAAGGTAATTAATTCAGAAGGAGATGTGGAGTCTCTACAGAATGACTTAAACTTGAAACTGGGGCGTCTAAATGGAGAATGAGGTTCAATATTGAAAAATGCAAAGTTATGCATTTTCGGATAATAAACACACTTGCATCCTACACTCTAGATTGGAAAAATATAGGGGTAACTGGTGGAAAAAGATTTGGGGGTGCTCATAGATAATAGGTTTAATAACAGTACACAGTGTCAAATTGCAACAAAGAAGACAAGTAAGGTGCTAGCGTGCATAAAGCGGGGCATTGAGACAAGGGACGAGGATGTAATTCTGCCGCTGTATAAATCTTTGGTACGTCCGCACCTGGAATATTGTGCTCCGTTCTGGGCACCGTATTATAAAAAAGATATCGAGGAACTAGAAAGAGTTCATAGGCGAGCTACTACACTGATTAAAGGGTTAGAGACACTGGTGTATGAGGAAAGGATTACTAGGTTACATATGTATACACTAGAAAAGAGGAGACTAAGAGGAGACATTATTAATATCTTCAAATATGTAAAGGGACATTACAAGGAGCTAGCAGGGGATTTGTTAATAAAACTGTATAGGACACGTCGGCACTCGCTGAGGCTAGAGGAGAGAACATTCCGTACACAACGTAGGAAAGGGTTCTTCACGGTAAGGGCAATAAGGATTTGGAACTCTCTTCCGGAGAAGATAATAATGGCGGACTCTTTAAATGCATTTAAAAACGGATTGGACAGTTTTCTAGCTGAAAAAGGCATCCTAGGCTATAGCATTTAATATATTGACATGTATATGGGAGTGATACGAAATACAGTTGTCAATAGGTATGAAACCATTATTTCTCTTACGTCCTAGAGGATGCTGGGGACTCTGTAAGGACCATGGGGTATAGACGGGATCTGCAGGAGACATGGACACACTAAAAGACTATGCCCCTCCTCCAGACCTCAGTTAGATTTTGTGCCCAGGAGAGACTGGACACACTAGGGCAGACCTGGGCAAATTACGGCCCGCGGGCCACATGCGGCCCTTCGGCAATCCCTGTCCGGCCCCTCTCCACCCACAGGCTTCCTGCACCATGGATGCTCGGGTCCTGCAGGACGTGCTGTGAATCACAGTCCTGTGTGTGCCTCAGCCAATACTGAAATGCTATTGGCTGAGGAGCACACAGGACGAGTGACTCGCAGCGCATCCTGCAGCACACAATCGTTCCCCATTGCCCGCCTCCCCTGTCAGTCACCGCCAGCATGTTCCCAAGCCGCCTCCTGATACGTCCGTCGTCCTTCCTTGCCTGACAGCGCGCCGCTCAGTCAGCACCACAAGTACTGCTTGTGGAACTACAAGTCCCAGGTTCAATTGTCTCTTAATTTTCTTCTATAAATACCCAGCGCTGGATCTGGTGCACTTAAGACCTTAATTAGGTTGGCGTCTTCCCCTTATTCCCGTATCCACCGTCAGGTAATGTGTGCAACTCAATTAAAAAGCAGGGGTGTGCACCACAGTGCATAAAACCACACATTTATTAGGACAACCACATACAATTAAGTATAGAATCACGTACTAACAGTGGCGGTATAAACCACCGCAAGTAACATCAGCATCATTGGTTCGGCCCTCCAACACAGTTCCGATTTTTCATGTGGCCCCCTATAGAAATGAATTGCCCACCCCTGCACTAGGGGAGCTCTACTGAGTTTCTCTGGAAGAGACAGAAGCCGGGGGGGGGGGGGGGGTATGCAGAAGGCGGAAGACTTCAGTAACGGAGGTACAACGCTCCATGCTCCCACACACACACCAACGGCACTCACAGGGCCCAGGGCGCTGGGGGGGGAGCACCCTGGGCAGCAAGTTACTGAGGTTGTTAACTGGCAAAAACAGCATATTAGGTGCCTGGGCACTATGTTTGAATCCCCCGCCAGTATAATAATTTAAATTTCAGCGGGACTACAGCGCACCGGGAAGGGGCGTGGCTTAGCCGCACAGCTCACCAGCGACATTTTATCTCTTCACAGTGCATGCAGAGACGCTGGCCCGGACCTCCACTCTCCTTTCAAGTACTGGGAACGAAACGGGGGGGGGGGGGGGGGCACAGTCATTTGGTGCTATATATATCTATAGAGATAGAGATATAGATATATATATGTATATATAGAAAACAGCGCAGTTTGTCATATATTATTGGTTTTAGTAGTATATGGGTGCTGGGGTGTGAGCTGGCATACTCCCTCTGTGTTCTCTATGCAGGCTTCCCTGTGGGTCTGTCCCCTTTGGCCAGGGTGTGTGTGTGTGTGTGTGACGGTACCGTGTGTCGACATGTCTGAGGCGGTTACTGGGGGCGCAGAGAAAGATTTGGGAGTGGTTCTGTCGGCACAGCCGACTGCTGATTGGGTGAATATGTTGAGTACATTGAATGCAAATGTGGCATTATTATCTAAGAGGCCGGATAAATCTGATTCTCAGACACAAACGTGGAGAAAATCCATGGAGGACGCTTTGTCTCAGGTACAGGCCCCCTCAGGGTCACAGAAACGTTCCTTTACCCAGATGGCAGATACAGATACCGACACAGACTCTGATTCCAGTGTCGACTTCAATGAGGCCAGTTTACATCCGAAGGTGGTAAAGAGTATTCAGTACATGATTGTGGCTATTAAAGATGTTTTACATATATCTGAGGAACCTCCTGTTACAGATACGAGGGTTTGTTTATTTAAAGGGAAAAAGCCTGAGGTGAAGTTTCCCCCCCCCCCCCCTCTCTCTTCTCATGAACTGAACGCTCTTTGTGAGAAGACTTGGGAGTCGCCTGACAAAAGGGGGCAGATTCCCAAGAGAATTTTGATGGCATATCCTTTCCCCTCTGACGACAGGGAGAAATGGGAGTCGTCTCCCAATGTGGACAAGGCTCTGTCCCGACTGTCCAAAAAAGTGGCGCTTCCGTCTCCTGACACGGCTGCCCTCAAGGATCCTGCGGATCGCAAGCAGGAAACGACATTAAAGGCCATTTATGTCACTACGGGTGCACTCCTCAGACCGGCCGTGGCGTCGGCATGGGTGAGTAGTGCTATTGCTAAGTGGGCTGATAATTTGGCTTCTGATATGGATACCCTGGATAAGGATTACATTCTTTTGACTCTTGGTTATATCAGGGACGCTGCAGCTTACCTAAAGGATGCGGCGAGGGATATTGGCCTCTTGGGATCAAGGGCCAATGCCATGGCAGTCTCGGCCAGGAGGGCGCTGTGGATTCATCAATGGAATGCTGATGCCGACTCCAAGAAAGCTATGGAAGCTCTCCCTTCTAAAGGTAGTGTCTTCTTGGTGACGGCCTTGCTGACCTGGTGTCTACAGCTACTGCGGGTAAGTCATCTTTTCTTCCTTATATTCCCGCACAACAGAAAAAGGCACCCCATTATCAGATGCAGTCCTTTCGGCCTAATAAATACAAGAAAGGAAGGGGCTCGTCCTTCCTCGCTTCAAAAGGTAGAGGAAGGGGAAAAAGGTCGCCTGCTATGTCTGGCGCCCAGGACCAAAAGTCCTCCCCCGCCTCCGCCATGTCCACCGCATGACGCTGGGGCTCCCCTATGGGAGTCCGTGCCGGTGGGGGCCCGTCTCCGAATCTTCAGTCAGGTCTGGTTTCAATCGGTCCTAGATCCTTGGGTCTTAGACATAGTGTCTCAGGGGTACAAGCTGGAGTTTCAGGAGATGCCCCCCCCCCCCCTGCCGATTTTTCAAATCAGCCTTGCCAGTTTCTATTCCGGAAAGGGAAGTAGTAAATGCTGCGATACAAAAGCTGTGTCAACAGAGGGTCATTGTCCCGGTTCCCCCATCCCAACAGGGGAAAGGGTTCTATTCGAGCCTCTTTGTCGTGCCAAAGCCGGACGGCTCGGTCAGAGCAATCCTGAACCTAAAATCCCTCAATCCGTACTTGAAAACTTTCAAGTTCAAGATGGAATCTCTCCGAGTTGTTTTCTCCAGCCTAGAAGGGGGGAATTTTATGGCGTCAGTCGACATAAAAGATGCCTACTTACACGTCCCGATATATCCTCCTCATCAGGCCTTCCTGAGATTTGCGGTGCAGGATTGTCATTACCAATTTCAGACGTTGCCGTTTGGGCTTTCCACGGCCCCGAGGGTCTTCACCAAGGTGATGGTGGAAATGATGGTACTCCTGCGCAAGCAAGGTGTCACAATTATCCCGTACTTGGACGATCTTCTGATAAAGGCGAGATCAAAAGAGCAGTTGCTAAGAAATGTGGAACTTTCCCTGACAGTTCTGCAACATCATGGTTGGATTCTAAATTTGCCAAAGTCTTAGGGTGCATACACGCGGTGAGATTCGGACTTATCCGATTCTCACCGTGCGACAGGGGGCCGGGTCGGCACTTAGCCAGTATCGCAAGCACATAATGAGTGTGCTTGCGATGCTGGCTATGTGCGATGTCAATCCTGACTATCTCTTCTATAGAGATAGCCAGGATTGACTTGCCTGCACAGCCTATTTTTTCTGCCGATGCCGACCGCGCGGGGCCGCGCATCGGATCGGGATCGCAAGGTGACTGTCACCTTGCGATCTGCACTATCTTTTCTTCCGATTCTGACTATATAGTCAGAATCGGAAGAAAATATCTTACCGTGTGTACACACCTTAAGTTGATCCCGACAACTCGGCTGCCTTTCTTGGGAATGATCCTAGACACGGAACTACAGAGAGTGTTTCTTCCGGCGGAAAAAGCTCTGGAAAATCCAGACCATGGTCAAGGAGATTCTGAAACCAGCAAGAGTGTCGATTCATCAATGCACTCGAGTGCTAGGGAAGATGGTTGCGGCTTACGAAGCCATTCCGTTTGGCAGGTTTCATGCCCGCGTGTTTCAGTGGGACCTGCTGAACAAATGGTCCGGGTCTCACCTGCACATGCACCGGAAAATAAGTCTATCTTCCAGGACCAGAATTTCTCTCCTGTGGTGGCTGCAAAGTTCTCACCTTCTAGAGGGACGCAGGTTCGGAATCCAGGATTGGGTCCTGCTGACCACAGATGCAAGTCTCCGAGGCTGGGGTGCAGTCACACAAGGAAGAAGTTTCCAGGGAAAATGGTCAAGCCAGGAATCTTGTCTCCACATAAATGTTCTGGAGTTAAGAGCCATTTACAACTGCCTTCTGCAAGCGAAAAACCTTCAAGGTCTTCCTTTCCTGATTCAGTCGGACAACATAATAGCGGTGGTGTACGTAAACCGCCAGGGCGGAACAATGAGCAGAGCGGCAATGGCGGTGGCCACGAGTTCTCCGCTGGGCGGAAAAGCACGTGACCGCTCTGTCAGCAGTCTTCCTTCCGGGCGTCGACAACTGGGAAGCAGACTTCCTCTGCAGACACGATCTCCATCCAGGAGAGTGTGCCCTTCATCAAGAGGTATTTGCAGAAGTGACAAGGCGTTGGGGAATTCCTCACATAGACATGATGGCGTCTCGCCTCAACAAGAAGCTTCCGAAGTATTGTTCCAGGTCAAGGGACCCCCAAGCGAGTGCAGTGGACGCCCTGGTGACTCCGTGGGTGTTTCAGTCGGTGTATGTGTTCCCTCCACTTCCTCTCATTCCAAAGGTGTTGAGGATCATAAGACAAACAAGGGTTCCGGCAGTGCTCGTCGTTCCAGATTGGCCACGGAGGGTCTGGTAACCGGATCTTCAGGAATTGCTCATAGAAGATCCTTGGCCACTTCCTCTCAGAGAGGACCTGTTACTGCAGGGGCCATGCGTATTTCAAGACTTACCGCGGCTGCGTTTGACGGCGTGGAGGTTGAACGCCAAATCCTAGCTCGTAAAGGTATATTCCCAGGGAAGTCATCCCCACTCTCCTTAAGGCTAGAAAGGAGGTCACGGCGAAGCATTATCGCTGTATTTGGAGAAAATGTGTGTCGTGGTGTGAAACCAAATCAGCTCCTGCGGAGGAGTTTCACTTGGGTCGTTTCCTCCATTTTTTGCAGGCAGGCGTGGATGCAGGCCTGAAATTGGGTTCCATCAAAGTGCAGATTTCGGCTTTATTTTCTTTCAAAAGGAATTAGCCGCCCTTCCTGAGGTTCAGACTTTCGTGAAGGGAGTGCTGCATATCCATCCCCCGTTTGTGCCACCTGTGGCATCTTGAAGTGGTGTTACAATTTCTTTTGTCTCACTGGTTTGAACCTTTACGAAAGGTTGAGTTAAAATTTCTCACTTGGTAAGTGGTCATGCTTTTGGCCTTGGCGTCCGCCAGACGGGTGTCAGAATTGGCGGCTTTGTCTCACAAGAGCCTATATTTGATTTTCCATGTGGATAGAGTGGAATTGAGGACTCGTCAACAATTTCTGCCGAAGGTGGTTTTTTCGTTTCACATAAACCAACCTATTGTGGTGCCTGTGGCTACGGATGCTGTGGCAGTGCCAAAATCTCTTGATGTCGTGAGAGCTTTGAAAATTTATGTCGCCAGAACGGCTCTTGTTAGGAAAACGGAGGCTCTGTTTGTCCTGTATGCTTTCAACAAGATTGGAAATCCTGCTTCCAAGCAGACTATTGCACGCTGGATTTGTAATACGATTCAGCAGGCTCATTCTACGGCTGGGTTGCCGTTGCCAAAGTCAGTAAAGGCCCATTCTACCAGGAAGGTGGGCTCATCTTGGGCGGCTGCCCGAGGAGTCTCGGCAATTCAGCTTTGCCAAGCAGCTACGTGGTCGGGTTCAAACACTTTTGCTAAGTTCTACAAGTTTGATACCCTGGCTGATGAGGACCTCATGTTTGCTCAATCGGTTCTGCAGAGTCGTCCGCACTCTCCCGCCCGGTCTGGAGCTTTGGTATAGACCCCATGGTCCTTTTGGAGTCCCCAGCATCCTCTAGGACGTAATAGAAAATAGGATTTTAATACCTACCGGTAAATCCTTTTCTCCTAGTCCGTAGAGGATGCTGGGCGCCCATCCCAGTGCGGACTGTTACTTGCAGTTGTATTGTTGGTTGTTGTTTCGGTTGCACGAAGGTTGTGTATCGGTTATGTTCAGCTCGTTGCTGTTTTTCGTCATACTGTTCTCTGGTATTCCTGCTAATCCAGTTGTACGGTGTGTTTGTGGTGTGAGGTGGTATGTATCTCACCCTTAGTTTAACAAAAATCCTTTCCTTGAAATGTCCGTCTCCCTGGGCACAGTTCCTATAACTGAGGTCTGGAGGAGGGGCATAGAGGGAGGAGCCAGTTCACACCCAGTCAAAGTCTTTTAGTGTGCTCGTGTCTCCTGCGGATCCAGTCTATACCCCATGGTCCTTACGGAGTCCCCAGTATCCTCTACGGACTACGAGAAAAAGATTTACCGGTAGGTATTAAAATCCTATTTTTGGCTGGTGCATTATAATATTCACGACTTAATACGGATACAGGTTGAACCCGATGGGCATTTTGTTTCTTTTCAACCTCACTAACTATGTAACTATGGGGGTCATTCCGACCAGCTACAATCACTGACACAGACATGCGGGGAAACGCCCAGCACAGGGCTAGTGCCGCCCCCTCCCGCCCAGTGACCACCTCTGCCAGTCAACCAGGCAGAGGCAATCGCTAGGCATCGTCGGCCGTCTGGCATGTGCCGGCGCATAGTTACATAGGGGGTCTTTCCGACCCGATCGCACGCTGCAGTTTTTCGCATGACCCCCTATGTAACTATAAGTTGGTTTAAAACCGTTTAATTTAACTATGTTTAATAGATACTGTGTGGCCATACACTGCGACATATCTCACAGGGGGGGTAATGGGGAAATGTCTCCTTCGCAGAGGAGTAACCCAGATATCGTGTGGCTATATACTGACATACAGTGTATTGCTATTTTGTTACATTACATCCTGTGATTTTAAAAAAAAAAAAAGTTATCTGAATTTTGTGATGGATCTGCACAAAATCATCTAAGTTGGTGAAGTGAAATGAGAAAAATGTGTATATAATTTTTTTTATAAATAAGAGTTTGAAAATTGGCATGTGCATATGTATTCACCCCCTTTGCTTATGAAGCACCTCAAAAGTTCTGGTGCAACCAATTTCCTTCAGAAGTCACATAAATAGTGAAATGTAGTCCACCTGTGTGCAATCTGTCACATAATCTGTCAGTGTAAACGCACCTTTTCTGAAAGGCCCCAGAGGCTGCAACACCACTAAGCAAGAGGCGTCACACCATGAAGACCAAGGAGCTCTCCAAACAAGTCAGGGACAAAGTTGTTGAGAAGTACAAGTCAGGGTTGGGCTATAAAAAAATATCCAAATCTTTGATGAATCCCCGGAGCACCATCAAATCCATCATCTTCAAATGGAAAGACCATGGTACCACAACAAACCTGGCAAGAGAGGGCCGCCCACCAAAACTCACAGACCGGGCAAGGAGGGCATTAATCAGAGAGGCAGCACAGAGACCAAAGGTAACCCTGAAGAAGGTGCAGAGTTCCACAGCAGAGACTGGTGTATCTACGCATGTGACCACAATAAGCCATACACTCCATAGAGCTGGGCTTTATGGAAGAGTGGCCAGAAAAAAGCCATTACTTAGTGTTACAAATAAGAAGACACGTTTTGAGTTTGCCAAACGGCATGTGGACGACTCCCCAAATGTATGTAGGAAGGTGCTCTGGTCAGATGAGTCTAAAATAGAAATTTTTGGCCACCAAGGAAAATGCTATATCTGGCGCAAACCGCACACATCCCATCACCCCAAGAACACCGTCCCCACAGTGAAACAT
The DNA here is from genome assembly GCF_028390025.1 of Pseudophryne corroboree. Classification (NCBI taxonomy): domain Eukaryota; kingdom Metazoa; phylum Chordata; class Amphibia; order Anura; family Myobatrachidae; genus Pseudophryne; species Pseudophryne corroboree. The sequence continues at coordinate 1,054,890,103 of NC_086445.1, forward strand.
GGTGGTGGCAGCATCATGCTGTGGAGATGTTTTTCAGCAGCAGGGACTGGGAAACTGTTTCGAGTCGAGGGAAAGATGGATGGTGCTAAATACAGGGATATTCTTCAGCAAAATCTGTTTCAGTCTGCCTGTGATTTGAGACTGGGACGGAGGTTCACCTTCCAGCAGGACAATGACCCGAAGCATACTGCTAAAGCAACACTCCAGTGGTTTAGGGGAAACCTTTAAATGTGTTGGAATGGCCTAGTCAAAGCCCAGATCTCAATCCAATTTAGAATCTGTGGTCGGACTTGAAGATCGCTGTCCACAAGCGGAAACCATCCAACGTGAAAGAGCTGGAGCAGTTTTGCCTTGAGGAATGGGCAAAAATCCCAGTGGCAAGATGTGGCAAGCTCAGAGACTTATCCAAAGCGACTTGCAGCTGTAATTGCCGCAAAAGGTGGCTCTACAAAGTACTGACTTTAGGGGGGTGAATAGTTATACACGCTGAAGATTTCTGTTATTTTGTCCTATTTGTTGTTGGCTTCACAATTAAAAAATAAATAAATCTTCAAAGTTGTATTCATGTTCTGTGAGTGAAATGATGCAAAACCTTCAACCAATCCATTGTAATTCCAGGTTGTGAGGCAACAAAATATGAAAAATGCAAAGGGGGGGTGAATACTTTAGCACTGCACTGTATCTCCCAGGGGAGGAACCCAGATATCTTGTGGCCATATACTGTGACATATCTCCCAGGGGAGGAACCCAGATATTGTGTGGCCATACACTGTGACATCTCTACACTCCTCCCCTGGGAAGGAGACGTTCCTCAGCTGTGATGGATTGGGAACACATACCTTGCCCTATGCCACCGGCTTGCACCTTTAAAAATATTGCAATAGACTTGCTAAACAATTTGGCATGTTTGACTGATCTACAGGGTGATTCAAAAGTCGCAGTACACCATTTTGTTTCAAAGACTGTGCAGAAAATGGGAAACTGAATACTCCAGTAAGGTATGGGTGAGGTGGGCTATCTTTTAGGGTTTGTACCGAACATGAGCACCATCTTGAAATCGGCCATCTTGAATCTAAGTCAGTTTTCCATTTTCTGCAGTTTTTAAAAGTAAAGGGTGTACTGCGACTTTTGAATCACCCTATATTTTTGGGCCAACCGGTCACATTCACAGTACACGGATGTCAGGCGGATTGCTCAGATAATTGTAGCATTAGGTAGCCTACGCTATGTAACTGAGCAGTGCAGGAGATTATTATAGCAACCACCGTTCCATATCAGTGTAACAGAGGGAAACGGATTGTTGTGCCCTATGCTAATGCTTTGGAATAGTTGTTGCTCTAGTATCACATCTCTCATGGCTGTGGCCGCAGTTGTCTTTCGCCGCTAACTCACATTTATGCCCTTTTGCAGACATCGTTCTCGCTCCAGATCTCGTGAACGCCGCTCTCGTTCCAGAGACCGTGGGCGAGGAGGAGGAGGAGGCGGCGTTGGTGGTGGAGGAGGTGGAGGCCGCGATAGAGATCGACGGAGGTCTAGGGACCGTGAGAGATCGGGTCGTTTCTGAGCTGCTGTTTTTATTCCGTGTTTGGGAAGGTTCCAGTTGGTCGGGGTGGGGGCTCTGCGCTCAGCAGCTGTGGGTTAGGGGATTTTTTTCATTGCATTTCATTTGTTTTTGTTTTTTTAAGCTGGGCTTCTGATTAAACATTTGTAGTGATCCAGTAATACTGAAGCGAGTCCTGAAGTGAGTTTCTTACATTGATGTAACGACACATCCATCTAGTCCACACACTGATGCCTGACTCGCAGCCGCGGCATACTCCTAGGAGGAGGGGGGGGGATATACCAGTCACTTCTTCTGTCCCTCTGGTCATCACAGGCCCGGCCACCTTGGATGAGGCCTGTTGGTGACATCGTAGCTGTGTAACCTAGGGGACAGTGAGGGTTATTTGTAGATGTGTCATTCTTTTCTAAAACACCAACGTAATCCTGTACAGTTGTGTAAAATAAGGGAATACATAGTGAACAGGCTGCTGAGACCTAAGTGCAATAGATGAGGGACCAACACTCGACACCTACAACCCAGGCTCTTATTGTCCGTGCACCGATGGGCTATGTAAGCGCTGGTTACCCCTTTCCTATTACCAGTGATTTTCCTGCTGGGTCATTCCACATCAGATCACCCAAAAAAATAATGAAATGTCCTTCACTCAACTAATATTTTTACAAAATTTTTTTAGTTAAGAATGTTACCACAACTATTTCTGCCAAATATCTTGACTGCCTGACAATTAGTTTATTAAATATTGATTTTTCAATGTATTAAATTATTTGCTAATTGCGGTTTCTTTATCAAGTTTGTTTGCGGTATCACCGGTGTTTATTAAGGAATCGCCACAAAATGTGGACTCCTAAGCTAACTCTTCCTCCCGAATCCAAACCAAATTACTTTATCTGCTTAACGTTCCCATTTACGGCAAAAAACCCCACATTTTTGGAAAATAATTAACACAAGGTTAAATCAACATTCGATATCCCATTGTTTTTCTTTACGTGCTTAAGAAAGGTTTACGTCACTACCACAAGAGAAATCCGCGCGGTACTCCGCTTCATAGTGGAGAGAAAAAATCATCAAGTTGACATTCAATTACTGTTCCGCATAAGGTATCCGGACTCCTGGTCGACATCAATTAGGTCGACACCAGAAATAGGTTGACATTGAAAAGCTCGACATGAGTTTTTCACTTTTTCTTTTTTTCATTTTTTGAACTTTTTCATACTTTACGATTCACGTGGAGTAGGATTGTGAATAGTAACCTGCCCCGTAAGGGGACATGGTGCACTAATTGGGGTTCCCGGTCACATTATGAAGAAAACAACACCAAAAAAAATCAAAAACTCATGTTGACCTTGTTCATGTCGACCTATTTATGGTGTCAACCTAAGGTGTGTCGACCTTGAGTCCCAGGCCCCTTAACACAAGAAATCATAAAATGTAAAAACTTAAGCATAACTCGAGTCTGTAACTTTTGTCACAGAACATATGGTAAAACAATCCAGAAACCCATGGCATACTGGCAGAACCTGAAGAATATAGAGGGAAAGCCCTTCCTGTACATATCGTTCATCAGGTGCCGCAGTTCTACAAAGATGAACATTCTCGCATGTGCCCTGGAAAGAACGTCTGTCTCTGTAAAAGTTCCAGGAGGAAAGAATTCACAAACAGAAAAAGCTGCTCCTAGTAAACTGGAAACCGCTTTATCTTGCTTTCTCCAGACATTAAAGTTGGATTGTCTAAGACAGGCCTGGCCAACCTGTGGCTCTCCAGCTGTTGTAAAACTACAAGTCCCATCATGCCTTGCCACAGTTTTGCTATTAGGGAATGCTAAAACTGTGGCAGGGCATGCTGGGATGTGTAGTTTCACTACATCTGGAGAGCCACAGGTTGGCCAGGCCTGGTCTAAGACGACCTACCTGGTGTGTTAGTTAGCGTTGCTGCAAGAGGTAGGCATTCCATGTGTTTGTGAAACTCACCAAAATGTAAAATGATTGGTTGCTGCTCTACAACTAATGATGGACTACAAAGACCCAACTGAAATCCTGGTTTGTTCTTCAGTCTCAGAAACCTGTATGCTTCATCGGTGTGATAAATGCCCAGGCCTGGAAGCACTTCAGAAATAGTTGAACAACTTTTTAATGATGAAAAATAGAAATGGCGCACCTCTCCAGTGCGCAGAAATATCTGCCTGAACAATATAACACCAAGAAGGGGCATGACCCTCTCCCCCAAAAAAACCAATAGTGATAAGATATATGTGGAAACTGCTGGGCGCTTAATTTTTTGATAATGAATGACGGCAGCGGAAATCTATATATCACAACAACAAATGCTTCTCAGTTGTTTGCATACGTTCCTTAGTTAGACTTTCATTCAGGCATGTAGTGGATTCTCTGGATTCCTCATGTGCAGGAGGACGTCCTCAACAGGATCTCAGTCAGTGTCATAAATGAGAAAATGGGGAATATCTCCTGTAATACAGTTTTATTCCTCCACAAATTTCATAAAATGGTTAAAACAAATTCATGTAGATAAAAACTCCATATAGCTGAACAGAGCACATGCAGCACAGGTGTGAGGAGTATAGAGGTTGCAATTACCAGAAAGTTGGAGGACTGAAAAATCCTCAAACCAGCGTGTTCACAATCGCCAGGCAGCCCTCCCGGGAGGCTTATCACACCTGTGCTGCACATTCCAATCTGGCCTCCACATCAGGCATTGCTCCGTTTTGCCCTCAGGGACTCTCAATATCCGTTCCAGGCCCTGCCTTTTGATCTCGTCAGCACCACGGGTCTTCACAAAAGTCATGGCGGAGATGATGCTACAACTCAGAAAACGGTGTGAATATTGTATCTTATCTGGACAACTTGCTCATAAAGGCACCATCCGGAGAACAACTTCACAGAGTGCCCTCATTCAGCACAGATGGATTCTCAAGTTCCAGAAATCATCTCATTTGGAACCCACACAGAGACTGCAGTTCCTAGGGATGAGGCTCAACACTGTATCACAGCGAGTATTCCTTTCCCCGGACAAGGCCCAAGCAATTCAGGCCATGAGACGGCTGGTCCTACAACCACGTCATGTTTCCATTCATCTTTGCATCCACCTCGGCAGGATGGTCGTCTCTTTCGAGGCGATTCAGTACTGCAGGTTCCACTCCCGGACATTCCAATTGGATCTCCTCCCCAAATGGACAGGCTCACACCTGCACATGCATCGATTGATCCGCCTTTTACCTCAGTCACGACTGTCCCTACTGTGGAGGTCACAGATTCTACAACTGTTAGGACGCTCCTTTCGGCATGTGGAACTGGGTGCTTTTAACCACTGATGCGTGCCTCAGGGGTCTAGCAGCGGTGACTCAGGGCTCTTTGTTCCAGGGTCGTTGGTCCAAAATGGAAGCTGCTCTCCAGATAAACATGTTGGAGTTGAGGGCGATCTTTAACACCCTCTGTCAGGTGTTCCCTCTGCTACGAGGTAGACCTATTCAAGTACAGGCCAACAATGCCACGGCTGTGGCATACGTCAACCTTAGGGCAGAAGAAAAAACAGAAGAGCAATGCTGAAGGTAACCAAGATTCTACACTAGGCAGAGAAGTATGGCACAGCAATTTCTGCTTCATCCACTAGGGGACACTGGAGCGCAGTTACAATGGGGAAATAGTAGGCAGTAACTGGGAGCTGGCACTTTAAAACTCAAACACTGTGGCTAGCTCCTCTCCTACTATGTCCCCACTCCAAGCCAGTCTTTGTTTTGTGCCCAAGGGAGCTGGTCACTCTGGGTTTTTTTTTTTCTTTTCTTTCTTCACAGACTGGCAGCTCTGCCACTGCCAGTCTGCACCGTGGGAGGCTGCCGGCGTGGTCCCATCGCAGCTGCGTGCGGCTCGGGATGGTCCCCGGCTGAAGGAGACACTGAGCTCTCCGGAGCTGGCTGGACACCGCTGCGTGCGGCGCGTGTCGGGCCGCTCCGTCAGCAGAAGATTACAGCAGCGGTAAGTATATGGGGCCGGACACCGCTGCGTGTCGGGGTCACTCCACCAAGAACAGCAGCAGTGGTGAATAGAAAGCTGTACTTTATTCTGAACTGCAATTATATTGAAAGCTGTACTGCTCTGCAGGCAGCTTTCATAGATTTAATTTCTTCATGCTCCGGCTACCTGCTCTGGCGGCAGCGGCTCACTCCCCCGCTCCCCCCACACACAGATCCCCGCTCAGCGCGGCTCACAGAGCCGGCACGGGGATACTCTGAGGCGCTTAGCAAGTTTGAATGTGGCACCATTACGGAGGGGGGGGGGCGGTGCTTAGTCTTACTCTGCTCCGCTGGGCTCAGCGCGCGCTGGCGGCCATTTTACATGGCTGCAGCGCGGAAAGGAGACACTCGGAGGCTTCGTTTGTCCTCCGGTCACAGTGAGACAGTTTCAGTGGGGACAGGGGGCACCTATGCTTTATTAATGCTGCCTGACACTGCACAGTAGCGTGCAGAATACATAGAACTGCTGTGGCTGCGCTTCTCCCTGCTTCCCTCCCCTTCTGCCTATTGCTGTGTGTGTGGGGGAGGGTGACAGGTGCTGCTGTGGCTGCGCTTCTCCCTGCTTCCCTCCCCTTCTGCCTATTGCTGTGTGTGTGTGTGTGGGGGAAGGTGACAGGTGCTGCTGTGGCTGCGTTTCTCCCTGCTCCCCCTCCCTCTCTGCCTATTGCTGTGTGTGTGTGGGGGAGGGTGACAGGTGCTGCTGTGGCTGCGTTTCTCCCTGCTCCCCCTCCCTCTCTGCCTATTGCTGTGTGTGTGTGTGTGGGGGAAGGTGACAGGTGCTGCTGTGGCTGCGTTTCTCCCTGCTCCCCCTCCCCTCTGCCTATTGCTGTGTGTGTGTGGGGGAGGGTGACAGGTGCTGCTGTGGCTGCGTTTCTCCCTGCTCCCCCTCCCCTCTGCCTATTGCTGTGTGTGTGGGGGAGGGTGACAGGTGCTGCTGTGGCTGCGTTTCTCCCTGCTCCCCCTCCCTCTGCCTATTGCTGTGTGTGTGTGGGGGAGGGTGACAGGTGCTGCTGTGGCTGCGTTTCTCCCTGCTCCCCCTCCCCTCTGCCTATTGCTGTGTGTGTGTGGGGGAGGGTGACAGGTGCTGCTGTGGCTGCGTTTCTCCCTGCTCCCCCTCCTCTCTGCCTATTGCTGTGTGTGTGTGGGGGAAGGTGACAGGTGCTGCTGTGGCTGCGTTTCTCCCTGCTCCCCCCCCTTCTGCCTATTGCTGTGTGTGTGTGGGGGAGGGTGACAGGTGCTGCTGTGGCTGCGTTTCTCCCTGCTCCCCCTCCCTCTCTGCCTATTGCTGTGTGTGTGTGTGTGGGGGAGGGTGACAGGTGCTGCTGTGGCTGCGTTTCTCCCTGCTCCCCCTCCCTCTCTGCCTATTGCTGTGTGTGTGTGGGGGAGGGTGACAGGTGCTGCTGTGGCTGCGTTTCTCCCTGCTCCCCCTCCCTCTCTGCCTATTGCTGTGTGTGTGTGGGGGAGGGTGACAGGTGCTGCTGTGGCTGCGTTTCTCCCTGCTCCCCCTCCCCCTCTGCCTATTGCTGTGTGTGTGTGGGGGAAGGTGACAGGTGCTGCTGTGGCTGCGTTTCTCCCTGCTCCCCCTCCCTCTCTGCCTATTGCTGTGTGTGTGTGGGGGAGGGTGACAGGTGCTGCTGTGGCTGCGTTTCTCCCTGCTCCCCCTCCCTCTCTGCCTATTGCTGTGTGTGTGTGGGGGAAGGTGACAGGTGCTGCTGTGGCTGCGTTTCTCCCTGCTCCCCCTCCCTCTCTGCCTATTGCTGTGTGTGTGTGGGGGAGGGTGACAGGTGCTGCTGTGGCTGCGTTTCTCCCTGCTCCCCCTCCCCCTCTGCCTATTGCTGTGTGTGTGTGGGGGAGGGTGACAGGTGCTGCTGTGGCTGCGTTTCTCCCTGCTCCCCCTCCCTCTCTGCCTATTGCTGTGTGTGTGTGGGGGAGGGTGACAGGTGCTGCTGTGGCTGCGTTTCTCCCTGCTCCCCCTCCCCCTCTGCCTATTGCTGTGTGTGTGTGTGTGGGGGAGGGTGACAGGTGCTGCTGTGGCTGCGTTTCTCCCTGCTCCCCCTCCCCCTCTGCCTATTGCTGTGTGTGTGTGTGTGGGGGAGGGTGACAGGTGCTGCTGTGGCTGCGTTTCTCCCTGCTCCCCCTCCCTCTCTGCCTATTGCTGTGTGTGTGTGGGGGGGAGGGTGACAGGTGCTGCTGTGGCTGCGTTTCTCCCTGCTCCCCCTCCCTCTCTGCCTATTGCTGTGTGTGTGTGGGGGAGGGTGACAGGTGCTGCTGTGGCTGCGTTTCTCCCTGCTCCCCCTCCCTCTCTGCCTATTGCTGTGTGTGTGTGGGGGAGGGTGACAGGTGCTGCTGTGGCTGCGTTTCTCCCTGCTCCCCCTCCCCCTCTGCCTATTGCTGTGTGTGTGGGGGAGGGTGACAGGTGCTGCTGTGGCTGCGCTTCTCCCTGCTCCCCCTCCCTCTCTGCCTATTGCTGTGTGTGTGTGGGGGAGGGTGACAGGTGCTGCTGTGGCTGCGTTTCTCCCTGCTCCCCCTCCCTCTCTGCCTATTGCTGTGTGTGTGTGGGGGAGGGTGACAGGTGCTGCTGTGGCTGTGTTTCTCCCTGCTCCCCCCCCTCTCTGCCTATTGCTGTGTGTGTGTGTGTGGGGGAGGGTGACAGGTGCTGCTGTGGCTGCGTTTCTCCCTGCTCCCCCTCCCTCTGCCTATTGCTGTGTGTGTGTGGGGGAGGGTGACAGGTGCTGCTGTGGCTGCGTTTCTCCCTGCTCCCCCTCCCTCTCTGCCTATTGCTGTGTGTGTGTGGGGGAGGGTGACAGGTGCTGCTGTGGCTGCGTTTCTCCCTGCTCCCCCTCCCTCTCTGCCTATTGCTGTGTGTGTGGGGGAGGGTGACAGGTGCTGCTGTGGCTGCGTTTCTCCCTGCTCCCCCTCCCCTCTGCCTATTGCTGTGTGTGTGTGGGGGAGGGTGACAGGTGCTGCTGTGGCTGCGTTTCTCCCTGCTCCCCCTCCCTCTGCCTATTGCTGTGTGTGTGTGGGGGAAGGTGACAGGTGCTGCTGTGGCTGCGTTTCTCCCTGCTCCCCCTCCCTCTCTGCCTATTGCTGTGTGTGTGTGGGGGGGAGGGTGACAGGTGCTGCTGTGGCTGCGTTTCTCCCTGCTCCCCCTCCCTCTCTGCCTATTGCTGTGTGTGTGTGGGGGAAGGTGACAGGTGCTGCTGTGGCTGCGTTTCTCCCTGCTCCCCCTCCCCCTCTGCCTATTGCTGTGTGTGTGTGGGGGAGGGTGACAGGTGCTGCTGTGGCTGCGTTTCTCCCTGCTCCCCCTCCCTCTCTGCCTATTGCTGTGTGTGTGTGGGGGAAGGTGACAGGTGCTGCTGTGGCTGCGTTTCTCCCTGCTCCCCCTCTCTGCCTATTGCTGTGTGTGTGTGTGTGTGGGGGAGGGTGACAGGTGCTGCTGTGGCTGCGTTTCTCCCTGCTCCCCCTCCTCTCTGCCTATTGCTGTGTGTGTGTGGGGGAGGGTGACAGGTGCTGCTGTGGCTGCGTTTCTCCCTGCTCCCCCTCCCTCTGCCTATTGCTGTGTGTGTGTGGGGGAGGGTGACAGGTGCTGCTGTGGCTGCGTTTCTCCCTGCTCCCCCTCCTTCTGCCTATTGCTGTGTGTGTGTGGGGGAGGGTGACAGGTGCTGCTGTGGCTGCGTTTCTCCCTGCTCCCCCTCCTTCTGCCTATTGCTGTGTGTGTGTGGGGGAAGGTGACAGGTGCTGCTGTGGCTGCGTTTCTCCCTGCTCCCCCTCCCTCTGCCTATTGCTGTGTGTGTGTGGGGGAGGGTGACAGGTGCTGCTGTGGCTGCGTTTCTCCCTGCTCCCCCTCCTCTCTGCCTATTGCTGTGTGTGTGTGGGGGAAGGTGACAGGTGCTGCTGTGGCTGCGTTTCTCCCTGCTCCCCCTCCCTCTCTGCCTATTGCTGTGTGTGTGTGGGGGAGGGTGACAGGTGCTGCTGTGGCTGCGCTTCTCCCTGCTCCCCCTCCCTCTCTGCCTATTGCTGTGTGTGTGTGGGGGAGGGTGACAGGTGCTGCTGTGGCTGCGTTTCTCCCTGCTCCCCCTCCCTCTCTGCCTATTGCTGTGTGTGTGTGTGTGGGGAAGGTGACAGGTGCTGCTGTGGCTGCGTTTCTCCCTGCTCCCCCTCCTCTCTGCCTATTGCTGTGTGTGTGTGGGGGAGGGTGACAGGTGCTGCTGTGGCTGCGTTTCTCCCTGCTCCCCCTCCCTCTCTGCCTATTGCTGTGTGTGTGTGGGGGAAGGTGACAGGTGCTGCTGTGGCTGCGCTTCTCCCTGCTCCCCCTCCCTCTCTGCCTATTGCTGTGTGTGTGTGGGGGAGGGTGACAGGTGCTGCTGTGGCTGCGTTTCTCCCTGCTCCCCCTCCCTCTCTGCCTATTGCTGTGTGTGTGTGTGTGGGAAGGTGACAGGTGCTGCTGTGGCTGCGTTTCTCCCTGCTCCCCCTCCTCTCTGCCTATTGCTGTGTGTGTGTGGGGGAGGGTGACAGGTGCTGCTGTGGCTGCGTTTCTCCCTGCTCCCCCTCCCTCTCTGCCTATTGCTGTGTGTGTGTGGGGGAAGGTGACAGGTGCTGCTGTGGCTGCGTTTCTCCCTGCTCCCCCTCCTCTGCCTATTGCTGTGTGTGTGTGTGTGGGGGAGGGTGACAGGTGCTGCTGTGGCTGCGTTTCTCCCTGCTCCCCCTCCTCTCTGCCTATTGCTGTGTGTGTGTGGGGGAGGGTGACAGGTGCTGCTGTGGCTGCGTTTCTCCCTGCTCCCCCTCCCTCTGCCTATTGCTGTGTGTGTGTGGGGGAGGGTGACAGGTGCTGCTGTGGCTGCGTTTCTCCCTGCTCCCCCTCCTCTCTGCCTATTGCTGTGTGTGTGTGGGGGAGGGTGACAGGTGCTGCTGTGGCTGCGTTTCTCCCTGCTCCCCCTCCTTCTGCCTATTGCTGTGTGTGTGTGGGGGAAGGTGACAGGTGCTGCTGTGGCTGCGTTTCTCC